>NC_052512.1:10406438-10558064 GCF_014356525.2 Nilaparvata lugens | reverse complement strand
GCGGGGAGGTGCGGCAGGAGGTGCGGGGAAGGTAGGATGGGTGCGGGGGGAGGGGGGAAGGTAGGATGGGTGCGGGGGGAGGGGGGAGGGGGGGGTAAAGTCGCAAAAAAAGCGTCAAATCCGCGTTGTCCGTCTACTCATGTCCATGAGGCCATATGAGGAATATGTCGTCAATGGAACAGAGCCATATCAGGGGGGATATTAATATTATTTTATTGATTCAATGATACAAAATTATTATTTAAAATAATTTGGGGAGGATCAACAGGCACAGCCCAAAACTGTTCCTCCCCCGAATTTTGATTCATTAAAATAGTCCAGAAAAAAGGTTATGTTTCCTTCACTTAATAAAATTTTGTCTAACTTTCTCACCAAACACTTGAAACAATTATTAATTTTGAATTCAGAAAGATTAAGATCTGAATTGATAACAAAATTTCTTTTTACTTAGCACTCGAAACTGTAAAATAAATAGGGTTTATTCAGAAAGAAAATCCTGTTCAAGGAGGCCCATGAACAGGTTTGCATAGAATGGTGCCATCCTGGTGCCTATGACTGTACCCTGAGTCCTAAGATAATATTTATCTTCAAACCTTAAGGCATTGCTTGTGAGCACCAGTGTTGCAAGGTTTACTAGGAAGGTGGTTGAAGGGGTGGAGGGTGTGGGACGTGAGGAGAGGAAATGCTCAAGGGATTTTAAGCCTTGAGAATGAGGGATGGATGTGTAGAGGGAGGCCACATCAATGGTAACAAGGAGGAGTTGTTGATCAGTTGGAAGGGTTGTGTTCCTTAGGATATCTATGAAGTGGAAGGAGTCTTTGTGATGAGAGGGTAGGGGGGCAAAAATGGGTTGGAGGTGGAAATCAACAAGAGCAGAGATTCGTTCTATTTATGCTTGAAATAATGCGACGGCCAGGATTGCCTTTTTTATGGATTTTCGGAAGAAGATAGAAGTGTAGTGTGTTGGGAGTGTCTGGCGGAAGGATGTTGATGTCTGAGTCCGAGAGGCCTCCAGATGGACCGTATTGCATCAGAAATTTGAAGACTTTCTTTTGGATTCATGGAGTAGGGTCGGAAGGCAGGAGTTGATACTGTTCGGGATTTCTGAGTTGCCGGTTGGCTTCTTTGATGTAATTATGTAGTCTACCGCGTCTCTGTGGTCACGACTGTTAGAATGTTCAAATCTGCACCACTTCACTTCCTGTTTGATTGACAAAGGGGGCCAAGCTCCTGAAAATTCTCGTTTAAATGTAAGTTTTTAAGTGTTTTAAATCTATATGTGTCATGTGTATCCTGTTTATATATATATATATATATATATATATTATATATATATATATTTATATATATATATGTGCAATGTTATTAGTTTCCTTTTTGTAATGTTCAACTGATGCTGAAGTTTTCTTTCTTTTTTTTCTTTGCTTTTGTCGTTCCAGTTTTTTAACTTCTTTCCTTTGTTCTTTTGTTTTTGTATTGTTCAATTATTGTAACAACTTTTTTATCTGCCCAAACAGGTTCAGTAACCTTTGGGTTTATTTTCCAGTGTAAAGATCTTTTGTATTTGTCTTTTCAGGGTATGTTAGCTATTTCAAGCGAATTTTTTGTAATCAGAAGTTAATGCATGCTCTGAAAGATGTGTAAGTTATGTTAAAAATGGAAATAAATTTGATTTGATATATATATATATATATTTAGAATAATAATTATAGTTTCCTGATTGTCACATCTTTGTAGCCTACTGTTTTCTGTATTTTGGTGGATTAAATTGAATTGACTGGCCCAGTAATTTCACATGTTGTCAACTTAGCTTCAGCTCCATCTATTACATTTAGTCCATTTTCTATCCATTATAGTATACTATTACTTTTACTTTTATCATTGTTGATTAACATAACTGTGAGGGGTTGGCACCCCAGGCGAGGAGAACAGCTATTTCATCACCGATACAATATTCTGTGAGTTACATCGAAACTGGAATTGAATAATGTTTCTTCCCAAATTTGTTTCATTCATAGGCTCTGTCTTGCTGCAATGATCCTATCGATATAATGTATTTAATCCTATCAATCTCAATCAAACTACGTGTAGACATTAAATTTTAGGTAATAATATGAATTCACTCATTTACTCATGCTCTAAAAACTTCTTGAATGAATTAATATTTTTCCATAAACAAGAAATGTTTGCAAGTAGTTGTATTAGGTTATAATATTAAAATTGTAGGCATGGTAATCTATAACTACAATGATATTATCATGGCAGAATGATATCCCGCGATTGATAAGGATTAGCAGTTTATTGGAAATAGATGAGCTAATTGGATGAGCTTCCTCTGTGTCAAGGTCTATAAAAACCTATTTATAGACCTATTGAAAGTACAGTATTCAGAATTATATAAAAATATTATATAGACCTATTAAAAAGTATCTATAGACCTTGCTCTGTGCTTATCAGCTAACATTGATCAACAGTGTACTATATTGCTCTGTACTATGGGTTAGTAGTTTCTGTAATAAATAATAATTGTCCAATGTTCAAGTGTAAGTAATAAATATTGTAAACTGTAATAAGTTATCAAGTGCCCCTTTTTATTCTATCAAATCACAACTAGTTTTAACTCATTAAAGACAATTTACGCTTGAAATTGGCTCTAATGAGTTGAAACTAGTTATGATTTGATAAAATAAAAAAGGGAATTTGTTAACTATCATTGTGTTTTGATCATTTTAATAGCCTTGAAGAGAAAAGTTTGTATCTATGTCAGTAATCAAGTCAATTACAGTACAATTTGATATAAGAGGAACATAATCCTGACCATCGACCAATGATAATAATTTGTGTTTTCAAATCAAAAAAGTATCAAATGTATCAATAGCCAAAAATTTGTTTATATAAAGCCACGTTTACACCAGAGTTGTCAACAGAATGTTGTTCACTAACTGTTCTCTTCCATAAACGATGTGAATATTCCAAGTAGAAAACAAGTTGAATGTTGCTGTGCTTTTTAAAAAGTCGGCAACAAATTTCCAAAATTTGTTGCAGATTTCTCTACTAATATTTGTTGGCCATATTTGTTGGCCACAAGGGTCTAATTGAAAACTTGACCTACTGAAATCTTGAAGAATTAAAAAAAGGCCTATAAGCATCCTTTTAGTGAATTGAAAAAGTGAATGTAGAATTTCATGCTAATCAGTCCAGTAATTTCATACATGGACTTCCAATCCTGTAGCTTACTTGTATATATGATTTCTTTATTATTTTGATAATAATGAATATTCATCTATTCATACATTGACAAACAATAACAGAATTAACAGAAAAAACAGTAGCTAGTAAAAAACGTTTTTATTATAAATAATATTTATTCACGACAAATAAATTAGAATTCAACATTTAGAACTGGCACTACAAAAGTTGATCAAATAGTTGGAAAAATTATTTATTATAAATTATTATTTATTGGCCTCCACATCGCCACTTGTAGACAACCCTTTCCACCTCATGAAGAGCATCATACAATAAATTGTACTATATTTACAAGTAACGTATCATTTTTCACGAATATAGAGCTAGGTACCCAAAATTTATTAACGATTGAATCATTTGGTAGGCTAACATTTTTTGTTTCATGTTTTGATGAATATTTAATATTTCACAATTATTATGTTTCGGCTATGATGCCATTATCAAGTTGAAATTTTTTACAATACCTGTAATTAGACATTTGAATATGTTCAATAAAGTCATTTATTCATATTCATATTGAAGATAAAAATATTCAAAATTAAAGTAGTAGTACCTAGACCTTTGTTTTGTTTTGGCTGTGATGCCAATATAAAGTCCATATTCACAATTTTAACATTATCAAGTCGGAATATTAATTAAATCAAATAAACTTGACTTGAACTAGTCTAAAGCTTCAACCTATCCTTATCCTATCCTAAGTAATTTCATGTTATGTATATTTTCAAATTTTTCATGTTTTGTTTTTTCTTCAATATTTCTTCTTTCAATGTTTGTAAAATACAACAACTATTATTTATTAGGCTACTCTATGTACTACATAGGGTCCATTCCATGGCATCTCCTTCCAGCCACCTTTTCTATCATCTCTTTTTAGATTTCTAACTAGCACCTGAACTCCCTCGCTTATTTTACTACTAAGAGTGTGATGGCGTCTATCGATATATTCTTTTCCTACAGTTACCTTGAAAAGTGACGATTCCTGCACTGATTACAGAACGCAAAGATTCACTTTTCCGCTCTAGTGCGGGAAAAATCTTTTCTGCACTCCAGATTTGCAACATGGCAACACAAAATAGTTGGTGGGTTAATGGAGGATTAGTGCACGAAAACAAAAGTTAAGTTGGTAACAATGACTGTGGTTAGATTTAGATGAGAATCATTTCAATGGCTACCCTACATTTATGATAAAATCCCAATCTAGAAATCCAAAACAAGAATAATGTTCATCTAAATCATAATTAAATAGTCATCATTTACGAATTCTCATCATTTAATAATAAATAATAGTTCTTTTTTATTGATAATAATTATCAATAATAATTATTATCATTTCAACTGCAAGAAATGAGAAAAGTAGCAAATATACATTATAAAATTCGAATTTTGAGGTTAAATGATTACCGTTCGATATTCATATGAATAGAAATAATAAAAAACATAACAATACTACAATAAATATTCTCTGTTGTCTTTGTTATTTTTATAAATATTTCTCAGTTTACATTGAGCATTTTTCTCGGTAATTTGAGCAAAAGTCTAAATTTCTGAATCGTGTTTCAGTAATTTTTAGCTGGATGAAACAAACTTAGGTACGATTCTTCCCGCTAGGTCGCGCGCTTGTCGGTTCAGCCATCTTGTTGTGTTCAGCCATTTTGCAGCTCGGTTCAGCCAACAAGCTGCTGGCGTGTATGTTGAATGTGAATTTTTTGTTCTATCTGTATTTTTTCTGATTCTTGAATGAATAAAATGAGAATTTTGGCTGAGAATTTTCAACCTCAATTGGATTATAAATTTTTAAATGAATTAAGGTTTTTATTAATAACAGCATCACACACACAAACATTTGATGGATTTCAGCCATCATTTTACCCATAATTATTCATTTTTCATATTCAATGGTAACTGTAGGAAAAGTTTAATGTGAAATACGTGAGCAAAGTTCCTCTGCTGCACTCAAGAAGCCATTCCGCCCTCGCCTACGGCTCGGGCGTAAACGTTTCTTTCGGTGCAGCAAACTGTCACTTTGCGCACTAGTTGCACAAATAACTATTTTTATTTTTTTGCTCTCTCTTAATGTTTTTCTTAGCCCTATTCTCACATTTTTTTTTCAATTCAACTACATTCTCTAAATGATCATCGAATGCCTTAACATCTAGAACGGAGTTCTGTTCAGGAGCCTGTACGCACCTTCACAATGAACAGTTCTCACTCTTGAATGTTCCCCTGTCAAGAATAACCTTATGCTGTATACCTTAGATAAACTGATATTATATGTATGATGTAGCGCACCTTAATATAATATGGCCATGAATTATAAAATCTGATTCACAAATAAGGTCCATATTGTTCTTACGTGACTGTGTTTCTGATATAAATTGTATTTGGTGAATACCAACCTATGTAGGTAATCATTAGCCTAATTATTGAATATTTAATATTTCACTTCTGGCCCCTCCCACAGCAATACATGAATCCTGGCTATGTCTTCAACCCTCAACTGACAATAAGAGTAAAGATAAAGGAAAAATAGAATTGAATCGTTTTCAACTGTTGCACTTATTTCACAGAAACTTGAATTTATATTGTTTTATCTTTTCCAATAAAAAATTTTTATTTTTATGTTACAAAGACTGAAAGCTCAGAAGTTTAGGCGTTGATAATATCGTACAGGACGAATGTTCTGGAGACTTTTTTTAATATCAGATTTTTCTGGCGATTTGAGCCCTGAATAATTTGTACTGCAAACTAAAATATTATAATTGATATTATTGATTCACAGCCAAGTATAGATATTCAGTTGTAATAAACCAGTGTGTACGGTTAGTGGTTTTGGGTACGAATTAAAATGGCTGGTCCATTGAAAAAGTAGCTTAATGTGGATTATTCATGATATTACATTATGGTGAAGAGTACAGTAGTAAACGTTTTATTTGTTCTTATTACCATTTTTCATAATGGTTGTTATTCATAATAATAGTTTGATTATCTGTTTCCCAAAACTGTCTAGTCCTCAGTGAACCTATACACAGTACTACTAAATTTCAAAATTTTCTGCTCATTCATTTTCGAAAAAAGCTTAGAAAACGTAGGAATAGTGACAAACACTGAACACTAATGAATGATCAGTTTTCAGGAATAATAATTTTCGACTACAATATGGGAGAAAATATTTTGATGGGAATTCCCTTACATAATCCAGATGCATTGGAATTCTGGTGATAGTTTGTTCATAATATACTGAGAATATGTATTGATCTCTAATGAATTTTCTACAAGCTCAGTTTTTACCAAATAAATTTCTCAAATTGAAAATCTTGTAAAGTAATTACAATCAGAATCCCGTGAAAACTGTGCTAACAAAATTCATAGTTTATAATAACATTTTTCCAAATTTTGGACGCATTTTTGAATGCGTTTTATTCAAAAAACTGTGCTTGTACAAAGTTAAAGCTTCACAATATATTCTGACAACGTGAAGTTTAAAGTTTCTTTTCAATTTTTCTAAAATACTTCGACACCTCTGCACTACAAGTTCACAGAGCGTTACGAAGCCTGTACCTTTGGCGTTATTTACAATTGAATATGTTCAATATCAAATCCTAAATTCAATCTGAACCACTATTCAGTTCTTTAAAAATACCCTTGCGGAGTATGGGTTAACTGCTGGTATTATTTATATTTATGATTAAAATATTATTCTATGAGTCTAGTTCAAGCAGCATAATTATTCAAGGTTTATTGATGATAATAAACTGGGCATCTGTATATGGCACAAAAAAAAACTGAAATCCATTCGAAGACAAAAATTTAGATTCTATCATTTTAGATTATTTTGTATCATATTTATTATGTATTCCAACGCTGGTGAACAGTGAGTAAATAAAATAACTGTTGTAGCTTATAATATTGTTTAATTATTATTAAATAGTATGATAATATATAAAAATAATATTGTTCAATTATTATTCTAGAAGAATCGCAAAGCGTAGATTTGTAGAGAGAAGAATAAAAAGAATTTGATTCATGTAGGTACTGAGATTCCAATTTCCAATACAGTTTATCAATATAGATGTAATAACAACATGATAGTCATTATTCAATAACATTCCTAATTAGCCAGATATAATCGATTATGAGTATTTAGCTCTTGTTCTATATTGAAAGTTGTTCTATAAAAAAAATTATTTATGTCAGGTGAATATTAAGGGAGGGTAGGTGAACAAGATTGTGAGAGAGAAGTACTATATAGACGTGTGTGCTTGTGTGAGAAAGAAGGAATGTATAGGATTGATTGACAGAGCATCAGGTACGCTCGCACGCGGAATTATTATTTTTTTCCTTATAATATTACTATTGTGTATGATGTTCTATGAGAGAGAACGAGTGAGGCCAGTTTCACATGGCAGAGTCCTCACTCCTGGAAGATCATATTACTAAAGATCATATTTCATATTTTGCAGCTCTCCTGTACTTTCACATGGGGATCTTACGAATAAGCTGACAGATCTAACAACTACGCTGACGTTTGCTCAAAGTATGACTCATCACTTTTTCTCAAAGTCTAACTTCCTTAAAAATATAGATAGAAGATTTCTGATTTCGGATTTGGATTCAGCGACCCCAAATTCTTTAAAGCATAAGTCCCATTTTCAAAAATACCCGAAAACAAGGGAGTTATAGCTGTTTTTAATATAGCTTCCCATTATCATATGATTATATAGTACTTACTAAGATAATAATACTCCTGCCTCACAAAGGGACAGGCAAAGGTTTCAAGAAGTTTTTGAACACCTGAGAAGTTTGAACATAGACATTTTTAATTTTTAAAAGTTCTAGTTTTCCAAAAAATATTGAACTATGAAAAGATGAATCCAAATATGAAATCATTTAATCATCTCCACTCATCACCCAATAAAATAGGAGGAAAAGGAATGTTGTACAGTAAAATTCACTAAATTTCAGTTGTCATTCAACAATCCAATTTATCAGGTTCAAATCGTTGAATATCACTTTAAATTCCCAGCAATTATTGACTATTTCTTTTTTACTCCCATCCAACTTTTGGCGACTTCATTCCGGTCCTTGTAGATGTCAAGACTTTTATCCCAAAGAGCAGGTCGGTTGCAAACTGCAGTAATCAACAGCTCCACATCAAACTCAGACATCGCGTAATGACAGGTGTCAAAGTCAAGTCTAGTAAACAACTGACAAGTCAACAAGTGTCAACTGGAGAAGTGAGTGAGCAAGCACAGTGCTGCCATAATGCGAAAAGCATAACCATGGTACCAACTATTCTAAATTATCGTACTGTATTTCTTGAAGCCATGCTTTGTTAAACCCAGTTACTCGGGAAGCGTTTTTTTGTTGTTCAATGTTTTGTCGTCCTTATGAATTCTGTTGAAGCAAACATAATGTTATTTAAGAAGTTGGGCTGAACCTGTATAAAGAATTCATAGAATTCTTAGAATTCATAGGAACGGTAAAAAATCAATTTTACGAAAATCGATGTACATGTAACTGGATTTAGAAGATCAATACGATAATGTGATCTATCACAATTTAATCACAGAAATGTTTAAGTGAAAACGTTGGGCGCAAACCTTCTGCCATGAGGAGACAAATAAATTTATGGAAAGCTTGATAGCTTGAATAGTGATCTGATATTTGTTACACGTTTTTAATGTTTCTTCAATCGGCAGGAAAACTTTGGTTTTTCAAAGTTATCTTACTCCCTTATTTTGGGGTATTTTCAGAAATCAAGATAAATATCCTACCAAATTTCCTACACGAATACAGTGTAAGTTGTATTATAATAGCTACAGTACTTACGTACTGTATAGTACAGTACCTGTTCGTTTTTACCGTATAATTAATTATAAGATAATAGAAAGCTTTATTAAAAACAGAAATAACTTCCTTGTTTTCGGATATTTTCGAAAACGGGACTTACGCTTTAAAGAATTTGGGGTCGCTGAATCCAAATCCGAAATCAGAATCTTTCTATCTTCATTTTCAAGAGAGATAGTTTTTGAGAAAAAGTGGTGACCGGAGAGACGTAGAATCACCATGTGAAAGTGACGATTTGTCCGCTAGTATCTCGATCCAAGCCGGTTTCTGCTTGCCTCGAGGGGAAAAGACGTGACAAAACGAGGTTCCTGGATAGGAGTCACCATGTGAAAGACACGATTTGACTAAATGTACTTCGACAAAAAAACGTGAAAACTGTTCAGTGTTCAAGCTGCACGTCTCTTATCGTGTGAAAGTAGCCTTATCCTGCCATGCGGCCGAAATACCTCCAAGCCAGACACCCATCTCAAATGACAACAACGTCAAGCTGTGAGAAATCATCCTGCACTGCGGCGCTAGGTTCAGAGACCCTAGATCCCCAGATGTGGGAAGCTCCCTATACACAGAGATTATATCAGTTGAGTAGTTCAGACGTGATGATGCGTGTCATTCGTGAGTTTCCTACCTCGTACATATGTGTAAGACAATTCCTCCCTTTATCCACATTTTCAATTCAATTAGATTTATTTTTTTTTACACATACACATACAAGTTTAATACAGAGATTAAAAAAGACATGCAAACAACAACAATACACATTAAAACAAAATAAAAAGAAAGTGGCGCCAAAAAGATGGAAGATTGAAGGGTTTTTCCAACTATGGATATCCATATCTTGATGTACTAGGAAAACCTTCAATCCTTGAGAAGGTGAAAAGGTATCAAGAAAAGTAAATAGACGGTAGATATGGAAGATTGGGATGGGGGAAGAATAATAAGGGAAAGATGAAAAAAAGAAACTGATAGGACCAGGTGTTAAAAAAAAGATTTGAAGTACTAGATTGCAAAGGATTGCAGAATGAGCATGCACACAAGTCAGAAGTGTAAACTTTGAAAGAAACATCTCATAGATAGAAGAAGTAATTTCATTTGATCCAGGTGTTGATATCCTGTTTAATTGTCTTAGTTATTTTCGCACATTCAATAATTATACTGTTCGGGGATTGTAATGCTTATGTATATAAGTTGTCTTCTGATCGTTTCTATGTTTGTATGTTTAAATTTTTATTTGCTGTAGGCCTGAGGTTGTATACATTGTTGATGATGATTATGATGTGCTGATGATATTTCCTATTATTTGAAACCAGGGGTTGATACGGGTGGTGAACAAGGAACAACTGAAGTCTGAAACACCAAACAATGTCGGAATTATATCCTACCAACCGTTGGATAAAGTATGGATTACGGCCGGAAAGGGGGTGAACGTCATAACTAATGCACAGAATGTTAGATACTACAAAGTTAAAGGGAATCGTCTGAGTCAGACGAATTTTGGTAAGGTTAATAAAATCTCTACACCTTGAGAAAAGTATATGGAAATAAACAGAATATAGCAACTATAGTGAGGTCCACGTTATAATGGCAGTGTTTGATTAGCAAGGGTATTGCTATCCTTGTCTATCATTCAACAATGCGGATAGCGCTATCTCTTTCTTACTTTGCTCTGTTGCCAAGTCGTCTTTCAACAATGTAGAGTTAATAAATAATTAACAAGATATATCATTTCAATTATGAAAATTCATTATCAAATTATTGAAAAATATCGCACATTTCTTGCTTAATAAAATATAATCGAATTTTTTAAACGGGGATGAACAGTTAATATTACATCGGTTAACCTGTATCAGCTACCGCCTATATAGAGGCATTGACAAGACAGAGGATCGGCAACGTTGTTCGAATATCTTTTTCCACTGCCATTATAACGTGGACCTCACTATAGAGATCCGCGGTTCAAACCCGCTCATTACCAAAAGTTTTAAAACAGGTCACTCCCGTGTTATCGGATGGACATGTTACATTGTTAGTCCCGGCTGAAGTATGACAGTCGTAAGGCCCATTGATGGCCTAAATGTTACATTCAGACGGTGGGACCTTCCCGCAAGGGACTCCCCACCAATAAAAGCCATACGTATGTTATTATTATTAAGAATATAGTTGAGTATAGCAACTGAAGTTTGGGCTACCAAACTATTATATACTATTGTTCTCCACTGCAATAATTATAATGTGCAGCTCACTATAGATCATTTTTTGTAGTTTAGATCATGTATTTATTTGATTATGGAACAACTTGCTACAACATCTCTCATAATAGTGTTTTTTTCTTATTTATCTATTTACATAATTAGCCATGTACAATTTTGAATTTCCAATGTATTCGTTTTTCAGTTGGCTATCGTGTACTCGACAGAGCATCCAAATATATGTCAGGGAACTGGAAGAGTGGAACACAAGATCTAACTAACGATTTCGATAAACCCAAAGTGTAAGAAAATCTTGATTGATCGATTGATTGATGATTTATCGGTCAATCGATAGATTGATCTATTCATTCTCTATTGATTCATTGATGAAATGACCAAGATAAATTGCTTGAATGACTATTAGCTCACAGAATAGTTCACATTCAGTTCTATTTTTGAGATCTATAGACTGATCTGGTTAAGGATAACCGCTGAGTTTTAGACACTCAAAATACGACATTTGTAGTTTCCTATCATCCAGGAACAATACCCTAGAATGTTCAACACTACCTTTGAAACCCTCTGTAGATTAAAAACTGGCTTACACACTTATTTGATAGGAAATTCACGAATGACGCATCATCACGTCTGAACTACTGGACTGATAACTTGGAATTCTGCATATAGATTCTTGATTCACTGGGGATGGTCATAGGCCTATTTCCAATTCATCAAGATCTCATCACGTCAAGTTCCAAATCATACCCCTGCAAAGCACGGGTTACTCGCTGGTCAAAAATAAGGGACACTTTTTTATAATACAGAAGCATATTATTAGAAATGTGGTTAGAAGACCCAGACTCTACCCCAGCAGATAATTATTTGAAGAGGTAGATCAACAAAAGTGACGTGGAACTAATGAGACAAATCTGATCCTTTTTATTAATAAAAATACACATCAATTCGCCCGTCGCACAATCCCTTATAATAAACGGCCAGCTATAGTGAATGCTTTCAATATCAATTTTTGTCATAAAAATTCCTAGTAAAGTTACCTAATTATGTTCTTAATATTGTTTTTGTGATTGGGCACCCGCCGAAAAACCTACAGGTTTGGCAGGACCCTAAATTGTTTTTTTTTTTTGAAATTGTGAATAAAATTTGTGAATTTGTGAATTTGTGAATACTTAATAAACATCCAGTAAACACCAATTTGAATATCAGAGTTATAAACTGATAAATAGAATCCCTAGAGACTTTATTGAGGATAAAATAATAGTGGGTAAAACAGAACTATCATCTTAAAATTGAGAATTGAGTTGGCTGAATCACCAATTTCTGGAAATATTAATTATTGTGTAAAGATTCAAATTCAAATTTTATTTATTCAAGTAAGTTACAATACATTCTGGTTCATACACGAATCTACAATAAATTACAGTTCAACAGCCAATTATGCAGCAAATTTCTATTGAAACTCAACATTTTTTATAATATTATTTGTCTTTGCATCTATATTATTGTTTATCAAGTACTTGATTATTGATAAAATTCAACATCCATTGAGTAGCATCCATCAACATAATTGTATCATTTGTACTGCTGTGATTAGATTAAAAATTGTATTTCTTATTTTTAGAACTCGTGGCTGGAGCTCAAGGCTTCTTTTTCCAGTCACGCCAAAAGCTATTGTAACTTAATGTTTATTTTATTTGTAAAAATTTTTCTTGTATTTGGCAATAAATTCATTATTAATAAATTCCAAGAACAGAAGTTCACCAAAACGTTTCAATTGACTGTTACCTAGTTTGTGAACGAATAGAAAATACATCACTTGAAAAAATGAATATATATTTCTTGATTGATAAAATTTCTGTTACTTTGTCATTGTTTCAATACATATTGAAATCACTCTTTCTTATTATATCTCTAATTTGTTCTTGATTTGCTTTCATTTTTTCGACTGAATTTGTTCCACTATCCCAGAAATAAACCAATCCGTATCCACAAGACTCTACATCCTCCAGTCAGAATGTACAAGAAAATTATTAATGAAGCTGGGCATTTAAATCTTGCGATTGGGTCACAGTGGAAAAAAGTGCTTGGGAACAAAGAAACGACTATACTGTGAGTTTAATTCATTTATTTGTTTAACATTGATACAATATAATTCACAACTATGAATGATTGGTAAAAGAACAACAGGCTTAAAGCCGAAAACTGTTCCTTCCAAAAATTTAGATACAAATTGTCCGAAAAAAGGTTAGGTTCACACTTGTGTGCAATGGTTGATTATTAATTGCTGTATTTAGATAGAAATTGTCCAAAAAAAGGTTAGGTTCATACTTGTGTGCAATGGTTAATTATTAGATGCTGTAAATCACCCCGAAGACTTTAAGCTTTTACGTTTTTCACACGCCAACCATATCAGCCTGCTTCCTGATATGGACTCTAAAAACGTCGACTCTAAAAACGCCCAATATGGTCTCCCCCTAATAATCGACAACAGTCGACTTGAGCAAACAAGAATCGGATTGAAATTTGGAACATAAATGCCCTATACCATTACATGGGATTTCTCCCTAATGGTAATAGGCTATTTTTCAAATAATATGAAGGAAGATGTAATATTTTAAAATATGTGTTGAGCGGGTTGCCTAATCGTTTTAATACCGGCGGGCTTAAACACAGAACAAAAACCGCTTCTAAATCCAAATTACTTGTGAATTTCCTGACTATCCGATTAACTCTTGGATTAAATCGACAGTATTATTAATGTCGTTATTAATTTTGTCATCACTCTATCACACATTATTATTACTAGAGACCCCCTGGGTTGAAGAACTCGCTCATGAACTGTTGTATTGATCTCTGAAATCCACAATTTGTAAATTATAAAGAGTTGTTATTAATTTTGCCATCATTCTATCACACATTATTATTACTAGAGACCCCCTGGGTTGAAGAACTCGCTCATAAACTGTTGCATAGATCTCTGAGATCCGCAACTTTTAAATTATACAGAGTTGGTGAGAATTACTACGGAAACAGCTGAATATATCTTTTACAAGTATCAAATTACAGTAGTAAGCTCCATGGGAATCCTATTCCAATTGACAAAAAATCTTCTGTAGCTTCAAAACCTGTGTCCGTCATGGTTCCGTCATATGGATCCAACTTCATCTCGAATTCAGCTTCATTTTGAATCCAACTTCATTTTTTCAAATGGGAAGGTGGTTATGTGATACGCGATTTCGATACAGAATTTCAAAGGAAAATCAATGGCGAAACCCGCACATCGATATCTCAACCCGTTCCAATGATCTCAACATTTGTAGGTGATAGATTAATGATAAAAAATGGAATGAATGAGTATGGTACCTATACATTGAATAATCAAGGGTTTGTAAACACTAATAGTAGTAGCTTCTACTCACATTGAGTAGAAACTCTTTGAACAAAAAAAATGTCATAGCAACGGCTATCACGAGTAGTATCAATTACATGTATCTCATGATAAGTGAGGATTTCCTATATCAAAATAACGGGAAGTATGCTTTTTCCTATTGATGTCCACTCTATTTTTATTCAACCTGTAGTTATTTTTTAATAAGATGATTTTGTTCGTTATTGTCGAAAACATTTCGAGCAGAGAATTTTCAACATGCTAGAACGTTTTTATTACGAAATATGAGTGGATAATAAAATCGAGAATGTTTTTCAGGAATAATTGAAATTATGGTAATTATTTCCAACGGACACATCAGGTATTTTCAACTTTTTTTTAATTTTCACTATTTTTTTTAAACACTTCGACAAAATCTTTTGTGACAACTGTAAATTCACTGTTTAACACTCAAAACTCCAATGCAAAAGAGAAAACTAATTTCATCAAACCCATCCCAACCAAACCTCACTAGTGCGTGGGGACATACTACTTATCGCCCGCCGCCTCAAAGAAATAGTGGATGTGCTGAATGCGCTCCTCTCAATCGTCATTTATTTTCTCTCAAACTGGAACTAAACCAGTTAGCCAGGGGAGTCGGCCTTTTTCACAACAAAACCAAATCTAGGTATGGTCACTTCTATTTGATCACTAGTAGGCCTATTTCACTTGTTGGCCAAATTGCACTATTCCCCTCACATTTTACACGTGGAAAAACTTTCAAAAATATTACGTTTCAACATTAAATCTAAAACTTCCTCATCTTTAAACCTCGTTTTCCCAAAAAAATTTCACTCTACTAACAACCAACAAAATCCATTTTGAAATAACTTGGTTCAAGAGTTTTAAACAAACTTTGTTGATTAAAATATAAACTACAATTTTTTTCCTCCATAAAGAGCAACCATAATTACATGGAGAATTATCATAATTGCATACAGTCTGTAATGTAGCCGATCATTTGACATGAATTTTCACAATCCGAGAGCATCCATTGTTTAAAAATTAGAAGACGGTGTGTAATAAATAGAGACCATTGAAGAGCTAGAATAATGACTTTTATTGACTAAAATAAACTGATATAAAATAACAAACTTTCTGATGATTTAGAATAATTCAAACAACTGATTCATGACATATGATTATCATATCATTCTTCCCTCCCAGTAGTGGAACCTACCGGGGCCAATCTACGAATGTTGACAGAAACTGCTCTTCCATCAGAAAGTCTTACTTGAGCGACATGAGGGTTCAAATGAATAATTTCTACCTTTTCAACTTCAGGATCATGCTTACTGCGTCTTACAAAGGTCTTCATCCATGCCTCCTTGACGTTGATCAGCCAGGATGGCAAGTTTGTCATAGACGTGGGATTACGAGGATGAATGAACATTCGCTCGTGAGGTGTGCAATTGATGGTCGTGCAGAGAAGCGAGCGAATACTGCTTAGTGATTCTAAGAGTACCTTTTCCCAGTGAGAAGTATCCATGTTCCTGGACCGTAGGGCTAAACGGATTGTCTTCCAAATTATTCCATTATAGCGTTCCACCTGTCCATTACCTTGAGGGTTGTAAGGTGTTGTGGAACTGGTAGCTACACCCTTGGACATTAAGTAATCTTTGACATCTTTTGATAGAAAACTGGTCCCTCTATCAGTGTGTATGTATGAAGGATAGCCGTATGTGGTGAATAAGTCATTGAGATTTTGAATTACTGTTTCTGATGACATGTCTCGTCAGGGATAGGCAAAGGGAAATCTCGAATATTCATCCACAATAGTGAGGATGTACTTGTTTCTAGTTGATGATCGCAGGGGTCCTTTGAAGTCAATGTTGATCCTTTCAAAAGGCCGAGTTGCTTTTATCAATTTTCCTTTGAAACAGTTGAATCTTGGCTTCAGCTCTGAGCAGATCTTGCATTCCATGCAGACTTCTCTGATGTCATCTACCGAGTATGGAAGGTTATGAGCTTTAGTCCAGTGAAAAAATCTTGTGATGCCGGGGTGGCAGAGGACTTGATGATATTTTATCAAGTCTTGTTTTGATGTGATATATCCCATTATCACACATGCTCGAGAAAGAGCGTCAGCAGTTATGTTCTCTTTTCCAGGTCGGTAAATGATCTCATAGGTGTATTGAGATAGCTCAAGGCGCCACCTCATGATTTTTTCGTTCTTCACCTTGCCTCTTGCCGCGCTACTGAACATGAATGAAACAGATTTTTGATCAGTAATAAGTTGAAAGGAACGACCAGATAAGTAATGACGCCACTTCCTAATAGATTCTACAATGGCATATGCCTCTTCTTCAACTGATGAGTGTCGTTTTTCACTTTCGTTTAGCATTCGTGAAAAGTATGCAACAGGACGTTCATTGTAAGATAGTGTTGCTGCTATGCAGAAATCTGAGGCATCAGTCTCTACAGTGAGAATGCCTCCTTCATCAAAAACATGTATTACAGCTGCAGCTACCTCTTTTTTAAGATCTTCAAAAGCTGCAAGGGCCTTTCCTTGAAGAGGGAAGAGCGTACAGTGTGACAAGGCATGAATTTTACTTGAAAAATTTTGTATCCATCGAGAGTAATGTGCGAAGAAGCCCACAGTTCTCTGAAGAGTTTTGGGATTAGGAGGTGGGGGCATATTAAGTAGAGGCTCAAGGCGTTCGGGATCTGGACGTAATGATTTGTTTCCAACTAAAAATCCTAGGAAACGTATCTCCTTTTGACAGAATTTACTCTTATCCTTGTTTATAGTAAGTGAGTTATTTGAAGCTGCTGCAAGAAACCGTTCAAGATTAGTGTCATGCTCTTCTTTTGAATTTCCACAAATTATGACGTCATCTTAATAAGCATAGGTATCAAATAATTCCTCTTTTTGTATGAGTGAATCAATTACTCTTTGGAAAACTGAAACACCTTTTAGTGACACCAAAAGGAATACGACAGAACTGATAAAGTTTCCCACATGCTTCAAATCCTGTGTATTGCCTTTCTTCAAGTAAGATTGGTACTTGGTGATATGCAGATCTCAGATCTACAGTACTATACCAGGAATACTGAGCTACTTTGCGAACTAAATCTTCCATATTTGGAATGGGATAGGCGTCCAATTCAGTGAATTTGTTTATAGTTCTAGAATAATCTATAACCATCCTTTTTTCGGTTATCGGGTTTAACAACAAATGCTTGGGCACGCCAAGGTGTGTGGCTTTCTTCTATGATGCCATCTTCCAGTAATTGTTGAATTTCATTGGAAATAAAATCTTCATCATCTTTTGATAATTTGCGAGATTTGGTTGTAATTGGTTGACAATTGGGTTTTAGATGTTGAAAAAGGGAGCAAGGAGGAATTTTTGCTTGAGTTATTCCGCAAATAGTAAGAGGTGGCTTATTACCTCCAAATGGTATTTCTATACTGGAGAAATTGTTCATAAATTCGTGCCCAAGAATAATATTTTCACAGAGGTCTTGCATAAGCATTAAGGTTGTGTTTGTATAACTTTCTCCCTGAACTGTTAAATTCACGTTAACTTTGCCTCGGATTTGTGGTGTGAAGCGTTTTGAGCCTAAAGTTACTTTTCCTATCTCTGGTATAACTTCTAAATTCAGTTTTTTTGCATAGGTATCGTCAATAAAGTTGCCAGTTGCTCCAGTATCGATCAGTGCTTGACTTTCAGTTCCGTTTATGGTAATAGGAATAATAACCTTTGAAAGACATTTTTCGGCTTGCACTGAAGGTGTTAGTAATATCGAATTACTAGACTCTCTTTTTTTCTCTAATACGGAAGATTTTGAGTTACATACCCGAGCAAAGTGTCCCTTCTTACCACACCTCTTGCAAAATTCGTTTTTAGCTGGGCAAAATAGTCGAGAATGTTTTTTGTTGCCACAAAAAAGGCATGCTTGTCCACTAATACTAACAGCTGATAATGAGGAGTCTGAAGTGTTTTTTTGATTAGGAATTAGATTTGATGCATTTTCTGTATCTTTGCAAGCATTAAGCTCAAATGGAGTATTATATTTATTGTAGCATTGTGATTGATTTTTTGCAGACTCAAAAGCTCTTGCACGATTAACAGTTCCATGCAAAGACATATCTAGGCTTTCTAAAATTCGTTGGCGGATTTCAGATGAATATAAACCTGCAATCAATGCTTCTTTTATGTGCTCTTCTCGATTCTCTGTAGCAGAGATCGCTGCAAAATTACATTCTAGGCTGAGTTCTTCCAGTTTTAGAAAAAAATTATCGATGGACTCACCTTGTTTTTGTTTTCTTATAGAGAGAAGGTACCTTGTAAAGATTTCGCTTTTCTTCTTGATGAATATGCCTTCAAGGATGGAGATACTTTCCTCGAATGTAGTACAATCTATTATCAATTTGTAATTTTCAGCTGACAGCAAGGTAACTAAGATATCCAATTTCGTATCTTCAGTGTAATAGTTTCCTTTCAAGTAGGCATCCAGCATCCTTTTCCAGTGTCTCCATTCCATTGGTGCACTAGGAGAATCTGGATCCACACTTAGACATTTTGGTTTGAGAATTCTCCCAATTGATTCCGAGTTGAAAGATGTATCAACGGGTTCATTTCGAGATAATTCGGTAGGCTTATCCTGATTCCGTGATGGAGATTCAACATTATTTCGATCCCGGGTTTTTCTCTTTGGAAATTTGATGACCGGTACTTATTTTAGTCAATAAAATTGTAATAAATAGAGACCATTGAAGAGCTAGAATAATGACTTTTATTGACTAAAATAAACTGATATAAAATAACAAACTTTCTGATGATTTAGAATAATTCAAACAACTGATTCATGACATATGATTATCATATCATTCTTCCCCTCCCAGTAGTGGAACCTACCGGGGCCAATCTACGAATGTTGACAGAAACTGCTCTTCCATCAGAAAGTCTTACTTGAGCGACATGAGGGTTCAAATGAATAATTTCTACCTTTTCAACTTCAGGATCATGCTTACTGCGTCTTACAAAGGTCTTCATCCATGCCTCCTTGACGTTGATCAGCCAGGATGGCAAGTTTGTCATAGACGTGGGATTACGAGGATGAATGAACATTCGCTCGTGAGGTGTGCAATTGATGGTCGTGCAGAGAAGCGAGCGAATACTGCTTAGTGATTCTAAGAGTACCTTTTCCCAGTGAGAAGTATCCATGTTCCTGGACCGTAGGGCTAAACGGATTGTCTTCCAAATTATTCCATTATAGCGTTCCACCTGTCCATTACCTTGAGGGTTGTAAGGTGTTGTGGAACTGGTAGCTACACCCTTGGACATTAAGTAATCTTTGACATCTTTTGATAGAAAACTGGTCCCTCTATCAGTGTGTATGTATGAAGGATAGCCGTATGTGGTGAATAAGTCATTGAGATTTTGAATTACTGTTTCTGATGACATGTCTCGACAGGGATAGGCAAAGGGAAATCTCGAATATTCATCCACAATAGTGAGGATGTACTTGTTTCTAGTTGATGATCGCAGGGGTCCTTTGAAGTCAATGTTGATCCTTTCAAAAGGCCGAGTTGCTTTTATCAATTTTCCTTTGAAACAGTTGAATCTTGGCTTCAGCTCTGAGCAGATCTTGCATTCCATGCAGACTTCTCTGATGTCATCTACCGAGTATGGAAGGTTATGAGCTTTAGTCCAGTGAAAAAATCTTGTGATGCCGGGGTGGCAGAGGACTTGATGATATTTTATCAAGTCTTGTTTCGATGTGATATATCCCATTATCACACATGCTCGAGAAAGAGCGTCAGCAGTTATGTTCTCTTTTCCAGGTCGGTAAATGATCTCATAGGTGTATTGAGATAGCTCAAGGCGCCACCTCATGATTTTTTCGTTCTTCACCTTGCCTCTTGCCGCGCTACTGAACATGAATGAAACAGATTTTTGATCAGTAATAAGTTGAAAGGAACGACCAGATAAGTAATGACGCCACTTCCTCATAGATTCTACAATGGCATATGCCTCTTTTTCAACTGATGAGTGTCGTTTTTCACTTTCGTTTAGCATTCGTGAAAAGTATGCAACAGGACGTTCATTGTAAGATAGTGTTGCTGCTATGCAGAAATCTGAGGCATCAGTCTCTACAGTGAGAATGCCTCCTTCATCAAAAACATGTATTACAGCTGCAGCTACCTCTTTTTTAAGATCTTCAAAAGCTGCAAGGGCCTTTCCTTGAAGAGGGAAGAGCGTACAGTGTGACAAGGCATGAATTTTACTTGAAAAATTTTGTATCCATCGAGAGTAATGTGCGAAGAAGCCCACAGTTCTCTGAAGAGTTTTGGGATTAGGAGGTGGGGGCATATTAAGTAGAGGCTCAAGGCGTTCGGGATCTGGACGTAATGATTTGTTTCCAACTAAAAATCCTAGGAAACGTATCTCCTTTTGACAGAATTTACTCTTATCCTTGTTTATAGTAAGTGAGTTATTTGAAGCTGCTGCAAGAAACCGTTCAAGATTAGTGTCATGTTCTTCTTTTGAATTTCCACAAATTATGACGTCATCTTAATAAGCATAGGTATCAAATAATTCCTCTTTTTGTATGAGTGAATCAATTACTCTTTGGAAAGCTGAAACACCTTTTAGTGACACCAAAAGGAATACGACAGAACTGATAAAGTTTCCCACATGCTTCAAATCCTGTGTATTGCCTTTCTTCAAGTAAGATTGGTACTTGGTGATATGCAGATCTCAGATCTACAGTACTATACCAGGAATACTGAGCTACTTTGCGAACTAAATCTTCCATATTTGGAATGGGATAGGCGTCCAATTCAGTGAATTTGTTTATAGTTCTAGAATAATCTATAACCATCCTTTTTTCGGTTATCGGGTTTAACAACAAATGCTTGGGCACGCCAAGGTGTGTGGCTTTCTTCTATGATGCCATCTTCCAGTAATTGTTGAATTTCATTGGAAATAAAATCTTCATCATCTTTTGATAATTTGCGAGATTTGGTTGTAATTGGTTGACAATTGGGTTTTAGATGTTGAAAAAGGGAGCAAGGAGGAATTTTTGCTTGAGTTATTCCGCAAATAGTAAGAGGTGGCTTATTACCTCCAAATGGTATTTCTATACTGGAGAAATTGTTCATAAATTCGTGCCCAAGAATAATATTTTCACAGAGGTCTTGCATAAGCATTAAGGTTGTGTTTGTATAACTTTCTCCCTGAACTGTTAAATTCACGTTAACTTTGCCTCGGATTTGTGGTGTGAAGCGTTTTGAGCCTAAAGTTACTTTTCCTATCTCTGGTATAACTTCTAAATTCAGTTTTTTTGCATAGGTATCGTCAATAAAGTTGCCAGTTGCTCCAGTATCGATCAGTGCTTGACTTTCAGTTCCGTTTATGGTAATAGGAATAATAACCTTTGAAAGACATTTTTCGGCTTGCACTGAAGGTGTTAGTAATATCGAATTACTAGACTCTCTTTTTTTCTCTAATACGGAAGATTTTGAGTTACATACCCGAGCAAAGTGTCCCTTCTTACCACACCTCTTGCAAAATTCGTTTTTAGCTGGGCAAAATAGTCGAGAATGTTTTTTGTTGCCACAAAAAAGGCATGCTTGTCCACTAATACTAACAGCTGATAATGAGGAGTCTGAAGTGTTTTTTTGATTAGGAATTAGATTTGATGCATTTTCTGTATCTTTGCAAGCATTAAGCTCAAATGGAGTATTATATTTATTGTAGCATTGTGATTGATTTTTTGCAGACTCAAAAGCTCTTGCACGATTAACAGTTCCATGCAAAGACATATCTAGGCTTTCTAAAATTCGTTGGCGGATTTCAGATGAATATAAACCTGCAATCAATGCTTCTTTTATGTGCTCTTCTCGATTCTCTGTAGCAGAGATCGCTGCAAAATTACATTCTAGGCTGAGTTCTTCCAGTTTTAGAAAAAATTATCGATGGACTCACCTTGTTTTTGTTTTCTTATAGAGAGAAGGTACCTTGTAAAGATTTCGCTTTTCTTCTTGATGAATATGCCTTCAAGGATGGAGATACTTTCCTCGAATGTAGTACAATCTATTATCAATTTGTAATTTTCAGCTGACAGCAAGGTAACTAAGATATCCAATTTCGTATCTTCAGTGTAATAGTTTCCTTTCAAGTAGGCATCCAGCATCCTTTTCCAGTGTCTCCATTCCATTGGTGCACTAGGAGAATCTGGATCCACACTTAGACATTTTGGTTTGAGAATTCTCCCAATTGATTCCGAGTTGAAAGATGTATCAACGGGTTCATTTCGAGATAATTCGGTAGGCTTATCCTGATTCCGTGATGGAGATTCAACATTATTTCGATCCCGGGTTTTTCTCTTTGGAAATTTGATGACCGGTACTTATTTTAGTCAATAAAATTGTAATAAATAGAGACCATTGAAGAGCTAGAATAATGGCTTTTATTGACTAAAATAAACTGATATAAAATAACAAACTTTCTGATGATTTAGAATAATTCAAACAACTGATTCATGACATATGATTATCATATCACGGTGAAAATTCATGACAAGTAAAATAGGACTGAAAAATGTATGCGTCTTGGTAGTCGGTTACGAGGACGGGACCTGCAACTATCTACAGCAGATGAGTCGGAGCTTGACTGCTGTGCCGAACGGTCGTATCTTATCGTGCTCTCTGTTCAAACGCGAAATAGTCGAAAGTTTCTGTGCTAGTCTTTTCGCTCATGAATAATTCGGAATTTTCAAATAAAAAACGACCTAGAGGATCACCTGGTGAAAAAAGTGATTTGAAAAAAATTAATAGTGAAGAAATGTCTGGGAAAGTGGGTGATATGTCGTTAGAACAATTAATGCTTTCGTTTAGTGAGATTCTAGATTCAAAGTTAAGTAATGTGGCTACGAAAAAAGATATCGAATCACTTTCGGACAAAGTTAGTGCATTAGAGATAGAGAATGCATGCCTCAGGGACAAAGTTGATTTGTTGGAGAAACTGAGTGAAAAACGTGATCTCAAACTTATTGACTTGGAAAGTCGCTCTCGCAGAAATAATCTAATTTTCAAGGGAATAGAAAATTTAGGTGGTGAAGACTGTATTGCTAAAGTGAAAAAACTGTGCTCTGATATTTTAGGAATACATGGGGGAATTTTGGTGAATCGTGCTCATTTTCTTGGTAAAGGAAATAAAACCGTAATAGCGCACATTCCGAGGGATGAAGATATTAATAAAATCTTTGGTAATGTGAAAAAACTGAAAAATACAAACATTGTCATTCATCGAGACTATGCTCGTGAGGTGAGATTCAAACGGGGGAAACTTCTGGCTTTGAAAAAAGAACTGTCAAAAATGGTGCCGGACATTGATGTACACCTCGGTTTCGACTTCCTAAAAATCGAGGGGACTCACTTCCACTGGTCGACGGATAACAAGTTGATGGCGGGGGCGGAGGATGGCGTCGAAAAACTCAAATCAATGCTACATGTGGATATGAGTCGCTTTCTAGCGGGTCTAGCGGAGCAGCCAGCCAACTAGGAAACTCCCACTGCGCGTCTGCTGTTCGAGGAGCCGAATGTGCAGTCTGTAGTTGTGAGAGAAAGAGATGAACACCTTAAGTTGTTATATTACAATGTGTGTGGTTTGAAAGACAAGGTGAGAAATTTTAATTTTGTAAATTTTTTAAAAGATTATGATATCATTTCTATTTCTGAAACACACATAGTGCAAGAAGATGTAGAGTGGATAGGTGATTATTTCATTGATTTTGAACTGGTCTGGTGTTATGCAAAGAAAAACTCTCACTTTGGTCGTGCTAGTGGGGGTTTGCTATTAGGTATTAATAAAAATTCAGCATTTAAAGAAAAACTTTGTTTTAGAAATATTGATAATGTAAGTGTAATTGTTGTAAAATTGTATAATTCCGTTTGCTTGAATGTATTGCCAGTGTACATTAACTGTAATAATTGGGAAAGAGAATTTTATGAAATGAATAATTTACTGTTGCAAAACGCAGATGAGGGATTCTTGGTTTTAGGGGATAAGAACGTGAGAATAGGTACAGAGCAGAGATTATCGAGTAAGATGAGCCAATATGTGTCGGATAGATTGTTAAATAATAGAAATTCCAAAGATAAAACAGTCAATAATAAAGGCCGGCGTTACTTGGAGATGTGTTCAGAATTAGGATTTATTATACTAAATGGTAGAATGAATAGCGATCTAGAAGGGGAGATGACTTTTGTGGGAGCAATGGGTGACTCTGTGAACGATATAGCAGCAATTAGTATGAAGTATTTCAATTACGCATTGGATTTCAAAGTCGTCTCCCAGTCATTTTCTGATCACTTTCCAATCGAAGTTATATTAGACGTAGGTAAGAAGCCAGGTGATAATTATCAGTGTTTACCTCTATTGCCAAAACTGTCTTGGAATAAGTCTATTTCTGAAAAATATAAAGATAAGATAACAGTACGAGTAAATAATGATTTATTGTTGAATGAAAATGTCGAGAAGGCATGTCAAGATTTGTCAGAGTGTATTCGAAGTGTAGCTAAATCTCTTGGATCCGTTCGAAGCTTAGATAGGTACAGACAAAAACAAGCATGGTTCGATAATGAGTGTTGGAAAGCCCGAAATAAGGTCTTATCTTTTCTAAATCTGTACCGCCGTATCAGTAATGATCACACCCGGCTATTATACTTAGTTGAAAGAAATGATTACAAAAAAATGTGTAACGAGAAGAGGAAGAGTTATCAAAAGGCTCTCCTGAATAATATTTCCTCGGCCCAAAACCCAAAAGATTTTTGGCATGCTCTAAATAAATTTAAAATTAGATCAAAAATTGTAAATAATTCAATAAATCCACGTGAATGGGTAGAGTATTTCCGTCGACTATTAAATCCTGAAATGTTAGCATTGTCTTGTTTATATGCGGAACCCTATATTTATAATGATAAATTAGATAGTGACTTCAGTCTGGATGAGTTGAATATAGTTTTAAAATCAGTAAAAAATAACAAAGCGCCAGGAGAAGATCAAATTCCCTTTGAGTTCTATAAGAATGCGCCGCCCAATATGCTAGATAGATTACTGAATATTTACAATACAATATTTACAATAGGTAGGGTCCCAAGTAGTTTCAAGTCTTCCATTTTTTCCGATTTTTAAAAAAGGTGAGAGCAACGTAGTAGGTAATTACAGAGGTATCAGTTTTTTAACAGCATTCTTCAAAATTTTTGCAGGGTTAATACTAAATAGACTTAATCACTGGGTGGAGGAAAATAACGTACTAAACGAGTTTCAGGTGGGATTTCGTAGGGGATACTCTACTATTGATAATATATTTTCCTTAACATCTATCGCTAGTCTTCAGTTAGCTAAAAAAAGAGGTAAATTATACTGTGTTTCCGTGGATTATTCAGCCGCATTTGACTCAATAGACAGAAAATCTCTATTATATAAGCTTAGTAATATGGGCCTCTCAACAAAAATGTTGGCTATTTTGAGAGCGTTAAATGAGGATACTTCTGCTAGAGTATGGTGCGCTCAACGCTCTGGAGAGGGTGGTCTCTCACAACGTTTTCAAACTAAATCAGGATTGAGACAGGGCTGCTTAATGAGTCCCTTGCTATTTTCTTTGTTTTTAAATGATTTAAATGATGAACTGGGTGGAGGACTCTTGATAAATGGTAGGAGGATTCGGGTCTTATTGTACGCTGATGACATAGCTTTGATTTCTGACTCTCCAGTAGGGCTTCAGTACATGATAAATAATTTAGAAAGGTACTGTGAAATGTGGAATTTAAAAGTAAATCTAGATAAGTCAAAAATAATGGTCTTCAGGAATGGAGGAAAACTAGCTGGGTGTGAGAAATGGACATTTAAAAATGATCAGATTGAATGTGTAAATAGATACAAATATTTGGGAGTAGTTCTTACACCAACATTGAATTTTGAAGCTCATTTGAAAGAAAAATCAGATAAGGCTAAACTTGCGGTGAATTTGGCTTGGAGAGGTCTTCTAAATAGTGATAATATAGATTTCACAGCTAAATGTAAATGGTTCAAAGCTTGCGCAAGGGCAGTTCTGTGTTACGGAGCTCAAGTATGGGGCTATAGACAGTATGATACTGTAGAAAAATTTCAGAGATTTTTCATTAAGAAAGTGTTCTCGCTTCCTATAAACACCCCAAACTACATGTTGTTTATTGAGACAGAACTGTCACCTCTTCTTGAGTACTGTCTCAGGTTGCATTACAACTATATTACAAAAGTTATGGAAATGAAAGAAGGTCGACTTCCAAGATTTCTAGTGGAAGAAGTAATAAAAAAGAGAGTCTTCTGGTTTAAAGATTGGAGAAAATTGTGTAATGATATAGGGATAAGTTATAATGTTTTATAATATTTAAATTATAATATTTTCCTTTTGAGTGTTCTGTACTTTTTGCATAGATTAACATTTATTAATATGTTTTTTTTTTATATACACTGTTTATAAATCTCTTTAGTGTTTCTCTATGCTGTAAAGTGTTGTATTATTATGTTTTGTTTTTGTTTATTTTTGGGAAATAAATTTCATTTCAATTTCATTTCAATGACAATATTAATTGGAGTAATAAATTTAAGAAAATTCTCTCAGGCTTGGGCATAATTAACAGGGATAAATTCTTACAGGACGCACAAGCAGGCCATTTCCATTCATTGTATAGATCATTGAACCTACAACTGGGTGAGAACAATTACATAAAGAGGAATAATTGTGATTTGTGGGTGATGAGATGGGTGTTTAAAGCGAGAGGCGAGCTGATCGATTTGAACTATAAGCCATGGGTGTCAGATAGGAACTATACTTGTTCAATGTGTAATTTAAAAGAAATTGAGAACGTTTTCCACTTTGTTGGGCGATGCCTATGTTTGAAGGAATGGAGAATCAAATGGTTAGGGGCGGCGGTACTCTCTAGAGAAGTATTTATGTCTTATATGAATGGCCTAGATTGGAAGAGATTAGCTTCTTATTGTAGGGACGCTTGGAGATATAGGCGAGAACTAGTCCAGGATTTCAACTGGTAGGGTATTTTTGTCATGCTCTGGGGAAAAATATTTATCTACAATAGGTCAAATTCATGAGTCCTCTACCTTCCAGAGGTTTTATTTGAGAGCAAACAAACTGTTGAATTTAGTTTAACAAAATAAAGAAAAAGTTAGATTTTATTTGTTAGAATAAGTACAGTGCTAGCATTATTTGAAATTTATTATTTTTCTTGTTGTTTTATTTCTCCGAGGTATTTTATGCTTTTTTCTCAGATTTTTGTTGTGTTTTCGATTATTACAAGTTATAGTCATCTCTATTGCTTGATATTGATTTATTTTCATTGTTATTGTCACTAGTTTCAACATTTTACCGACTTTCCGGCTGACGATCAAAAAGTATGAAGCCGTAAATGTGTGTTACAAATTTCATTGCATTGTATGAAAATACTGTTCAATAAAGCATTTTTTTTCTTCTTCTTCTTCTTCTTCTATCTACAGCAGATAATCAGGCCCGGCTCCACTCCTCTGTTGGAGGAGTATACACTACATTACAAGTCCTACTGAATTTATAATTTGAATTTTCATGATTTTGATTTAGGCAACAACATGATTATCCAATCGGTTTAGTAATGTTATTAGAATAAACATTTTGGAAAACATGAACATAAACATAACCTTGATGAGTAAAAAATTTAATTTTTACCTTGATGAGTGAAGAACGTTAATTTTAGAATTTATATTGATATATTTGAAATGGAAAGAAAAAACTGTTTTTTAAAGTTAAACAAAATATCATCACATAATCAAATTTATAAGTTTTATAAGGAAAAGAGTAAGTATATCTTCTTAAATACCTGATGCGTCCGTTGTAAACTGGTACCGGAATTATTTTGCTAATTGAGAAAAGTGGTCCGGAGGCCTCTGAAGGGTGAAAGGTTAGAGGCCTCTGAAGGGTGAGAGGTTGGGTTTTTGCCTTTGAATAGCGATATGTTGGTGTAAATGTGATAGAAATTTATAAAATGGATATTTGAGTCTCTCAGTTTGTATTCTATGCAAAATAACAGCTTTTATCAACTTGCACTGAATTGCAACCGATTATTGGATAATTATTTTGAGAATTTGATATGTTTCTATTCAAAGCTGCAAAAAAGAGGCGACAAATGAAAAATACACGCCAGAACTGAAGGCTAATAATGTCTCAGCCAATTTCGATTCTTATTTTGACTTGGTGTCTCAAGAAGTCTGGATATGTCTTGTATATGAGGTAATACATTTCAAATTTATTTGAAAAAAAAATCTCGTATGGCACACTCACACTACTTTTCTTGCCAAGAAAGAATATTTATTACTAATATGTATAAAGAAAATAAAAATCTCAGTACCCTTTTTTTAAATATTTTATCACAACATGTTCCGGTCATTTATGCCATTTTCAAGTGATATGAATTAAATAAATAAATACCTCTGGAAGATTCTTATTTTGATCATATGTTAATGTATTCATATGTTTTTATGAAGTGGGACTGTAAATTTTGGGTTTGAATTCGCATGATTCTATCAAAAATAGGGTTATTGGTGTCTAATTGGATTAAGTTTATTATTTTATCTCTGTTTAATTTTGCTGCTTTATAAATATAAAATTCTTCTTTGACATTCAGTTTTTGACTTTTATTACCATAATTAAGTATTTTCATATTGGAATTTATATCTGTAAAATTATGGCCTGAATCTATCAAATGGTCAGCAAATGCCGACTTTTGTGTATAATTTCTAGATTTTAGTGCTTGGATATGTTCTCGAAACCTGATATAGAAATTTCTACCCATTTGCCCCATATAGAATTTGTCGCAATCACTACATTTAAGTTCATAGATTCCAGATTTTTTAAACTTATCTTGCTGTACATTTCAAAAAATTCATTTTTGTAAAGGTTTTTCTTATAGCTTTATTAAATTTTGTGTTATATGGAACACAAATATATTCTTTATTTCCTACATTTCCTTGATTATTTTGAGTTCTATTCTGTATTAATTTTCCTTTTTGTTTGTAAATCATTCTATCAATAGTTTTGGTATTATATCTATTTGTTATTGCCATATATTTTATTATTTTATTCTCTTCTCTGTAATTATCTTTTGACATGGGAATATTTATTAGCCTGTATATCATTGCTTTGAAAATTGAAATTTTATGTGGCCAAGGATGATTTGAATCTCTAGGAATTATACAATCTGTATGTGTTGGTTTTCTATAAATGCTAAAATCATGTTCGTTATCTTTCATACTAATCGTTAAATCAAGAAAATTTATTCCATGTTCTTGAGCTTCCATCGTAAATTTTATAGAAGGTGATATTGAATTTAAATATAATTCAAAATCTTAATGTGTTTTATCTTCATTATTATACAGACATATTATATCATCAACATATCTGTGATAATAAATAATATTTTCCTTATGATTATTATCATTCATTATTTTAGATTTTTCTAAATTGTTATTCATGTATGTTAGCCAGATAACCTGATAAAGGAGATCCCATTGCCAAACCTTCCTTTTGTTTGTAATTTTTCTCATTGAATTTGAAATAATTTTGATCTACACATACTGTTGTCAATGCTATTAGATCTTCTATTTCATCATTATTTATATAATTATCTATCAAATTTTGTTTCAGAATACTAATTGTTTCATCTGTTGAAATACTAGTGTACATGTTGGTTACATCAAATGCTAGGAAAATAGCATCAGTTGGAATTCTTATATCTTTAATTTTTTGAACTAAATGATATGTGTTTTTTATGCTATGGTTTTCTCCCATTATTGTCTTTTGAGGTAGAATTTTATTCAAATATTTGCAAACTTCATATACAGGAGCATCACGATAATTTACTACTGGCCTTATTGGTATTCCAACCTTATGTACTTTTGGTTGGCCTCTAAACATTGGAGATAAAGGATTTATCATCTTCATTTTGAACTGTTCTGCTCTAGAGACTGATTAACATTTAGATATGATATTATTTATATTTTTACTATATTCAAGAGTTGAATCTTTTGTTAAATCTTCAAATTTGTTATCTCTAATGAATTTCTCTACTTTATCATTATAATCTGTTTGTTTTATGATAACTGTAGTAATTCCTTTGTCTGCTTTTGTGATGATGGCATCCTCATTCTTCAATTCGTTTGAAATGGATTCCACCAATTCCATATCTTCTTTGGATCTTTCAAAAATTATATTTTTACTCATATTATTTCCTCATCAATTGCATTTATGAAATTTGTTCTTAATACGTTTTGATCCTCTCTTTCTTTCTTTCTTATAGACAATTCAATTTCCATCAGTTGTTCTTTTTATTATCTAAATTTATATTATATTTTAATGCTTTTGATAATAAATTATTCTTTTTCTCAGTGAAGCCCATATTTGTAAGGTTCTTCACTTTATCATATGATTCATATTCCTCAATTTCATTGTAGTAGTTATTATCAGTATTTTTCTTTTGTTTTTGGATCAACAAGCTAATTTTCTTTGTTTGTGTGAGTTTTTTCTTTTCAATGATACGCTTAATCCACGTTTCAATATGTATTTTGAATTCATCTATTGATTCGGAATGAAAATGATTCTCTATTTGCTCTTTTATTATCTGATTCTTTTTGTTTAATCTTTTCAATTTTGAATATAAATAATTGATCTCCTCTTTAATCCAAATTTGTTGTGCAGTTTGTTCATAGTTTTTTTAGCAGCTCTTGATTTATACTTTGTGGAAATATTTACATAACTAGGAATAACACCATTTCTCAAACAAGTTTTGTTAAATAAAATATCTTCTCTCACCTTTTTTATTTTTAATTGTGTATATTTCCATTTATTGACTATGCTTGTTTGATATGCCATCTCATTTATCTCTTTCCTGTGTAGGGCTACTTGTAATATGAATATAAAGAAAATAAAAATCTCAGTACCCTTTTTTTAAAATACAGAAAAGAGAAGAAAATAATAAAATATATGGCAATAACAAATGGATGTAATACCAAAACTATTGATAGAATGATTTACAAACAAAAAGGAAAATTAATACAGAATAGAGCTCAAAATAATCAAGGAAATGTAGGAAATAAAGAATATATTTGTTTTCCATATAACACAAAATTTAATAAAGCTATAAGAAAAACCTTTACAAAAAATAAATTCATTCTAGGTTATAGGACAACAAATAATGCATTCGAACTGATAAAAAAGAAATCAAATTTAAATGTACAGCAAGATAAGTTTGAAAAATCTGGAATCTATGAGCTTAAATGTAGTGATTGCAACAAATTCTATATCGGGCAAACGGGTAGAAATTTCTATATCAGGTTTCGAGAACATATCCAAGCACTAAAATCTAAAAATCTGGTGTGGCGCACTCACACAACTTTCCTTGCAGTTATGAAAATTTATCACCTGACGCTAGTGTTCCTGCACATCTCAAGTCTACTATCCAAAGATCCAAACCAGCTGGTGACAGGTCAATAAGGCTGGAGACACACGAAGTTTGCTATCTCTTCATGGTGAATGATTTAATAAAATCAACAGTTGCCAACAGTTTGTAATTCAAATAGTAACATTTTCTCGAATTTCGAGTTTATTTTCAATTTTGGGTGAAAATGTTACTGAACATTATTTGAAGAGATTTACATGCTCAATCTTTTCCACTTGAATTTTTTGTTTAAATTGTATCTAAAGCCTGATAATTGGGAATTTGAAATCAAAATTCGCATAGATGGGTCGGAGCTCCTGAAATTTTTACAGATATGAGACTTGTGGCAGTTGATAGAGCTTATCAATCACTATTTTAGGTATAAATTTGATCGAAATCGTTGGAACCATTTTCGAGAAAATCGCGAAAAACCCTGTTTTTGACAACATTTTCATAATTTTATCCACCATCTTGAATTGCATTTGATCGAAATTGTTCGTGTCGCATCCTTATATTGTAAGCACCTTAAGTTCCAAATTTCAAGTCATTCCGTTAATTGGGAGATGAGATATCGTGTACACAGACGCATATACACTCATACACAAACACACACACACATACAGAACAATACCCAAAAACCACTCTCTTGGACTCAGGGGACCTTGAAACGTATAGAAATTTGGAAATTAGGGTACCGTAATTTTTTCCGGAAAGCAATACTTCCCTCACCTATGGTAATAGGCCAAGGAAAGTAAAAATTATACACAAAAGTCGGCATTTGCTGAACATTTGATAGATTCAGGCCATAATTTTACAGATATAAATTCCAATATGGAAATACTTAATTTTGGTAATAAAAGTCAAAAACTGAATGTCAAAGAAGAATTTAATATTTATAAAGCAGCAAAATTAAACAGAGATAAAATAATAAACTCAATCCAATTAGACACTAATAACCCCATTTTTCATAGAATCATGCGAATTTAAACCCAAAATTTACACTTCATATCACTTGGAAATGGCATAAATGACCGAAACATGTTGTGATAAAATATTTTAAAAAAAAGGGTACTGAGATTTTTATTCTCTTTATATTTATATTACAAGTAGCCCTATACAGGAAAGAGATACTAATAATATGTACTCTCGCTTTGCATCAGAACTCCTCTGTTGTATTTGTAATTGTATCCAATAAAAGTACTGTATTTACAATTTATTTATTTATTCATATTCAACAATGCACAAATCAAATACATGATTAGGGAAGGACCAACAGGGCTAGCCCAGAACTGTTTCCTTTCCAAATTTTGATAGTAGTAAGTCAATGTCAAAGAGTTAGGTTATGTTGCTTCACTTTGAATCAAATTCCGAGTCCAGAAATATACAAACTATTTACTTTTAACTATTATCAGAATGTATTTTACCTAGTTATTAGTTGATGTTTTTGGTCTTTGAATTGCTGATCCCATCTATTCCATTTTCATCTAAGTTTTTATGTGCAGATTTTCAACTATGGTACAGGCTCAGCCTGGTTTTTCCTCCCTGGTCATAATTATATTATGATTATAGTGTTTTGTACAATAAATGAAATGGTTCACCATGTACTAGAAAATCCTTGAGTATGAGAGGAAACAGGAAATATGGGATTGTATTCATATTTGAATTATATATACAACTAGCTGGCCCGGCGAACTTTGTACCGCCAAATAGTTTATGCATCTCATGACAAACTTTGGCTGGATGCACACCTGAGGAGGCGTGATGTGGCATTTTGCATCCAGGTGCTTATTGCTTATTGGTTTGAATGTAAGAACTGAACACACACACTGAATCGGGCATAGCGTGGAACGGTGTGATAAGGCAATCTCCATAAGATCAACACGTTGTATCACCAAGCCGCGCCCCCTCAGGTGTGCTTAGCCTTAGCTTAATCTGATGCACTATATTTTTATGAAAATTATCCAACAATCAGTAACTTATTTACATTTATATCTCAATATGGACTTCCTATGTGATTAGTTGTGCAGGAGTTTGTATTTTTAGATATGGTTGAATGCAGCTTGCTGGGAAATTGAATTGTATATCTCCTTGCTGCTGATTTTCCCGTGAATATTATAAATACACAGCATTTCGGATTCTACGAACCAAGTCTGGACGTCGTTTGTACCGCGGCATTATGAAGAATTAAAATTTTGTGAATCAGTAGGAAGAAAATAGTAAAACAGATCTACATATGGCTGTTGGATGACGCAATGATTATAACATCTGATTTTTATTTCTGTGTGTGGCCAACTCACAAATAATCTTCTTCCATAAGGATTACATGTAAACTTTGAAGGACTGTAGGAAAGTATCCTGAAGTCAGATAATGAATTTGGTCGTGAACATAACGAACACAACTAGAAAAGAATCATCAAATTCGGTGCACATATAAAAAAGTTATTGAATGTCCAAATATGAGGCTCGATTTTCATTTATATAGAGATACAAAAATATTCGATAATTATGTATTTTTGATTGAAAATAGTTAATTGATTATGATGTCCAGTACCGAGTCTGTCATTGTCCTTCTGAGAGATAAAAACTGACTCATTGTCAACTGAAAATTGATTATAGAAAATGGATATTTCTGAATAATATTCAATTCGAAATTTCGGGCGAAACATGATATCGTTGAAATTGTGTGCATTTTGATGCAGAAAATTGATTTGGTTCAGGCCAAAAGTTTTCAAATTTTGGAAAAGTTCATTTTTGGGGGGAATTTACGTCTTCTAGGCCCTCCTTAAGAGCCGGTCCAAATTTTCTTGTGTACATTTTTGACTGGAAAACAGCAAATGTTGACTAAAAGTTTTTGTAGTTTTAAACGCTTGTGCTGTTTTTGTATATTCTATGCTGTATTCACAAACTGACGTTTCTGAAAGTAATGTTTAGGATTTGATAAGAATTGATTCATATTTTTTAAATTATTTATGAGATAAGTTATTTTTTCAATTGATCATGTTACTTTTCATTTGAACAGGGTGATATGAAAGAGACAATTCGAAGGGTTGTGAGTACGTTTAAAATCGACTATGAAAAAATTAAGCAGTTTTCTGTGAAACACCTATACTTTTACGATGGGATAGCTGTGAGTTATGGAAAATATAAACCTGAAGGCAAACCAGAAACATCAATATTGGAGATAGGGGAAGTGAAATATCTTGATTCGACTGACAATACTGTTCTCAAGTATGGTAAGATGCACTATAGTCAGCCGCACGAAAATAGTCCGATGAGAGTTGGAACGGCTGAGTACCTCCTCAACATCCTCCCCCCCAACACAAACCCATAGACGTCAGGTGTTTATTATAAAAAATATCGATAAATTGCTATTTACAATCATTTGTGGAAAACGTTGATCAACTCTTAGGCTAGGGCCACACGAGCGCACATTGAGCGTCCGTTGCAACTTGCTTTTTGCGGCAGTCGCCAACGACACCACACGAGAGTTGAGTGTGGTGCGTCAACGTCAGTAGTTGGCTTTATGCAATGGAACCAGACGGAGCAATAACTTATGCATGTCTCGACGTGAGTTGTAGCATTTCTGCGCAGTTCAAAATTCACCGTCCGTTACGACTTCTGTTACTTGGTACGAACGTACCTCGTGTGTTGTCACCAATTCACTTCTATGTATTTCTACAACGGACGTCAAAAAGTAAGTTGCAACGGACGCACTTTGAGCGCTCGTGTGGCCCTAGCCGTATCCGGCAACGTTGCACTCATCTGTTCCGATTTCCAAAGGACTATTTTCGTGTGGTTGACTTTAGTATTCAATAAAGCTTTTCAGTATAAATACTCAAAATTTCAGGATAAGTTGGATTTCAAGCTCCGGTTGCACTCATCTGTTCCAATTTCCATAGGACTATTTTCGTGCGGTTGACTTCAGTATTTTATACAGCTTTTCAATATGAATACTTCAAAATACGTTGAATTTTAAGCTCCGGTTGCACAAAGACTTGTTAAATTTTGATCACGATTGAATTCCACAAGAACCAATCAGGAAGGACTTTTTCGAAAAGAAAGCTTCTCTGATTGGTTCTCACGGAATTTAATCACGATTGATATCTATCAGAGAGTAAGAGCAGAGGGCAGGGAGATAATAGAATGGATTCACATATAGGTCCAATTACATTCCATATCACATGAGATAACATCTTCTGGGCACCGAGCTTCGCTCGTTATTTATTTATTGATAAACACAATACAATTTTTTAAAATGATTGGAGGATGACTTACAGGCACAGCCTAAAACTGTTTCTTCCCCAAATTTTGATTTATACACTATAAATAAATAGTCCAAAAAGTAGGTTATGTTCCATACATTTGAATTCAGATCAAATTTTCAGTACAAGCATTTGAAAACAGGAAACTTCTAATTTAGATTGTTTACAAGCCAAATTCAATAACTAAATAACACTCACTAATCACTTGAAACTGTAAAAAAATGATTAAGGCGGGATGCACACCGGAGAAACGCGTTTCGGGAAAAAGTTTCAGGAAACGTGAAACGAAAGTTGCTCGCAATCAACTGATAAGATTAAGCAGGGAACGTTTCTTTGAAACGTTCCCTGCTTAATCTCATGAAAGAGGGCTTCACGAAATGCGTTTCTCCGGTATGCATCCTGCCTTAGGCATAGACATTGTGGGTTTATACCTCTTCATGGTCTTTGGTCTAACTCATAAGAAAAAAATCTGGTGTGATACTCACAGAACTTTCCTTGCTCATTGAACTGTAAGCCCCGTTCTTAAACGAGAATAATTTAGGGGAATAACATAATGACAATTGGCGGCAACATAATTATTTGAAACTATGATCAGACTTCTGTATATCTATATATATGAAAGCGAAATGGTACTCACTCACTGACTGACTGACTCACTCACTCACTCGCAAAACTAAAAATCTACCGGACCAAAAACGATTAAATTTGGTAGGTATGTTCAGTTGGCCCTTTAGAGGCGCACTAAGAAATCTTTTGGCGATATTTTAACTCTAATGTTGGTTTTTAAGGGTTTAAAGTTCTTTTAGCATGTATATCCTTCTTATTCCAATATCTTAAAATTATAATTGAAACGTCCATACCATATGTTAATATAGAACTATAATCTAGAGAGGGTACCTCTTCGAAACAGTTGTTCTGGTAACTAAATTAAAAATTTTGCCAGTTTGGCATTGTTGAGTTGACTTTGTTAGGTTGGGACCAGGTTGAAGATTGAAATGCATTTATCCAAGACCTCCTAGATACCAATTTATCCAATTAGCCAAAATAAGCGTTTTCTCAGCTTTTTTGCGTTTCCTCACCTTTCTCAATAATTGATGGAAATATATTAAAAAAAATTCAGTACACTGATTTAGCTGAGGTGGAAGAATTTTGTTTGCCCAAAGATACGCCGATATAGTAACAGGTGTTTTTCGAGATAAAATTGACATAATACGTTCAAATTCGGTACAGAGGTTCCGCTGAGGTCTACAAGCAGGCAAGCGAAGCGAGCCCGCTGATCTCATTCTTGGACAATCCAGTCGGGGGTATGAGGGCGGAGCCCTCTGGCTAGATGGATATGGCGAGCGAAGCGAGCCTGACGGCTAGTGAGTGTATATATAATTGCTTTCAGAGTACTTTTTCCTTTATGTAAATTGTGGAGTTCGATAATTTAATTTGAAATTCGATAAATTTGAATTTCGACGTATACACAGTTTTTTTTCAATTCTGCATTTAAAAGATAATACAAGAGGAAAAGGAGTTTTATTCGAACACCAATATTACCGTTAAAATCAGACTATACAATTACCCACCTAATACCTAATACGTGGGTTTTTACAGCCTTCCCGGCCGTTTCCCGCACTCAACACACCATCTGCCTCTATCTCTCCATACGTCTTGTTGGATGCCCCTGCTCACCATGGCCTCTTCTATGTTTTGCTCATAAACCGTTCGTGGTCGTCCTCGTTTCCTCCTCTCAGCCGGAATCCACTCATATTTCTTCTTTGGGGCTCATTCTTTTGAGATGTCCGTACCACTGGAGTTTTTTTTCCTCCACCTCATCCACCACTGACCTGTCCAATTTCATTTTCTCCCTTATAACTCCATTTCTCACCCTATCTTTCAAGGTCAGCTGGCAACATCTTCTCCAGTAATTCATCTCCATAGCCAATAATCTTTGTTTTAGTCTCTTGGTTAATGTCCATACTTCCGCCCCATAAGTTACACAGCTCATCACAATTGTTTTGAAAACCTGTTTCTTCACTCTTTCAGATATATCATCCGTCCAAAGTATTGAATGTAGCTTCCTGGTTAAAACTCTCCCCTTTGCAATCCTGTATCCAATCTCTCTCACATCCCGTCCATCATCTTTTATTGTCATACCTAAGTACCGGCATTCTTTGACATTTGCAATTTCCGTGGTGTCGTCAATGTTCAATGAATTTCAATTGAAAACTATACAATTATTCATCATGAATCAGCTGTCTAGTGGACTGCAATACTAACCGTTCAAAAACATCAAGCATCTTGAAAATGTATCTCTCCATCGACGTTAGTAGACAGTTGTTGTCTGATAACTTTTTCTTCCATAAGCTGAGACCATAATTCTAGTTTGGAGCTATTGATAGTAAACATTTTTTTTACATTTTCCTTTTTAATCTGATGATTAAAATTGCAACAAATATTATTGAAAAGAGATTGATTTCTAAAATAATGAAAAGTCACAAATGAAGTTTATAGGAAATCAGCATTATGGTAGTTTATTTTTTTAATTTCAACACATCGATTTTTCGCCAACACGATAACACAGAATGTTCTCTGATGGGTTGATTGGATTGGCGTATCGACGGCAGCCAGACCTGATAACAGCGCTCACACTCACATTTCGGGACGACAAGTCACAGCACGATAGGACAGAAAGCTCTATGTATATTTAGGATTTTTCCTAGACATTTTAAATTGATAAATTATCTATTTATTTTTGAGGAAAAATAACAACAGGTCAATGTAACTTACTGAGCGCGATTTCCAATGTTCACAGAACAACTAGTTTACATACAGTCAGCACTGTCAGCGTCTTGACACTGTGATATTTCGTTTTTGGATGGTTATAAATTGTCTTGTCTTTTCAATAGGAACTGTACATTGAAACTCAAAACTCAAACACAAAAATTTATTCTCCTTGATTTGGCATGAAAAACGTTTTTAAATTTTCTCCAAAATCCAGTTTCTTTGCAATTTCATTTTTAATCGAGAGTATCGCGAGTGAATATTGAGCCTTTCTTGTGCCATTGTGGAGAGCGAATACATTTTAATAGCTTTGACTTTGCTAAAACTACGTTCTGCTCTAGCAACGGGAATTGTCAGGAAATTGAATTGTGCAACCCACAAGTTTGTGAACATGACTTTGCTGTTAAACTTTTTTAATTAAACTCAATACTTCGCTCGCTATGAGCAGATTGGAGGGGATTAAAAATGCTTAGAAGGAGGAAACAATCGCCTATTCTCAAATTCGGAGAATTTTCTGGTGCCTCTGCTTGAGTACCGTACAAGAACATGAGATCAGTAAACATCACATGCTCCTGTTTCCAAAGAAATCGCTTTAGACAACAAATACTATAGTAATATGTGACTTTTTATTTTACATTGATCTAATATGCAGATAATATAGGCCTATGAAGAAAGGCGCCAGGCGCTTTCTGACAGTCAAAACACAACGCAATGTACTCCGCGCAAACAACTACGTCCACTCATATTGCAAGCGTCAGATGAACAGCCAGTGAACAGTATATTTATTATTTAGAAGAAGATTGGAGATCATTCACAGTCACTGTTTTTGACAATTTTGGTGAGACAACTTCCGAACCAAGTTCAATCACTCTCCCAATCAATTTCTTGTGTGTTATGGTCAACAAAAGTTTTGCCTTTGGCGCCTCAGAAGAACACGACGGCCTTGTTCACCCCCCCCCCCCCAAGGACATAACTTCTAAGTAGCTTGACCCACAGAGAAGAGATCAGAGGGAACATTCTTACCGACTATTGTTTCGCCTTATGTGTAGTATCACTTTTCCGGTAGAAAGCGCTTGTATACGCAAATGACGATTTCTGTCTGAGCTGAGTTAGTACTGTAGCAGGAGGACGTAGTGGGGAGTCATTGGCATCCTACACTTCCCTCTCCAACAAACCAGTTCACACCACTCTCTCCCCCCAGCAAAACAACTGCTGACAGCATTTGTGGCTTGAGGCATGTATGTCATTGTTTTGCTAATAGTACATAGACTAGACATTCATTTTTCTTATTCTAATCACTTGCTACTCTCAACTCTCCAGATCGCATGAACACTGCTTCTCCAGTGACAGAGAGGATTAATTTTTATTTCTAATCAACAAGGACTAGAAAACAATAAGTGAATGAGTGGCCAGATTTTGTAACTTTATTACATTATGTACCTTCAATTCAATAATTGAAAAAATTTAAATCAATCTAATTTAATCCACATATTGCGATTTTGAACTTAAAAATTGAGAAAGAGCATGGAATAATTTTAATAATGACATGTTCTTGAGGTGCTGTGTAATGCAGCATTATATTTCTCTATTATTGTTCTAAAATGATTCTAATAAATGATGTCAAAACTGCTCATTAACAATAATATTGTTTCAGTTACTTTTTTTTCATTTAATAGCCAAAGATTGTTAACCTTAATAATATTATTTCAGTTGCTTTTTGTTTTCATTGAATAGCCAATGGTTGTCAACCTTTTTCATGGACTGTACCCATAGTGGAAAGTTCTAATTTTGCATATGAGCTAAATGCTGTTAGGCTAGCCGTCTAGCGGGAGATGGGGAAGAGGGAGTAATTTGAAAATTCAATGAATTTCTCTCATTATAAACTTATAAGAGCCACTATCTTCTTAGCATTCAGTGAAATAACATCCAGTTTCATTGTATATTATAAGGAGGAAATTGATTGATACTCTTTAAAAAGATTTACCTACCCCTGTTATTATGTATGTGTATTTTTGTCGTAAATGTATTTCCTTTCCTTGATATAATACAAAATTATAAGTAGAGCAATAAAGAGCAAAACTAAAATCGTAAATCGATTTAGAAATAATCTTCATGACCTTTTAGAAGAAACTTTGTGGCTGAATCTGCTAATCAATTCCGACCATGTTGATAAACTTGAAACGCAAAAAATGCTGTTGATTTTATCATTTTTATTCATAGTTCACTTGGATGCACGGTACGATTCAATCACTTGAAAATATCAAGAGATTGAAGATATTCTCCTCATATTCACGATCTCGGTATTTCTAAGATGGAAAACAGTAGTTGAAGATAAATATTTATGGTAACTGAGCTCCTATAGAATAAAATTTAGAACCAATCATGAGTTTCTATGATGAATGATCCTCGTTTAAGAGACTCTTGATTAACAGTGGAATTGCGAAAAAATGGTAAAACTTCAATCAACTTCGTCACTTTTTCAATCGTTGTAACTTTCTAATGGTATTGAAATCGAAAGTATTGTTGATTAGAGTGAGAAGAGGAGGAAATTCCTCACATCCTTGATTAGATTTTGATTTTATATCTGTATTATTTCATAAGATATGCAGCATTGAATAAATAAATTGTCATTATTCTGTGTATGGAATATGGGTTGAATGAAGTACAGTGTACACTCAACAAAAAATTTCCCATTTCTCTTAGGAACTTGACTCATGATATATTTTCCAACTACCTTGACAAGCCGAAAAGGAAGAGCGTACGGGAAGATCCGAATATTGTATCAAAAGTTATGAATGAAATTTCGATCCTTGAGGTGTCCTGAAAATCTTTGAGATAGAGCGTTCTACCTGTTCTCAGATTGTAGAGCACAAAATTACGCCTAGTAGGATGTTGAATTATACATTTTTGAATTGTGACAATTGGAAGATATTGTTGATTGAATACTATAGGATTTATCAAAATTGATTTTCCATGAAATTCTACTCGTTTTGGAAAAACTGTAGGATAGAACTGATTGAAGTTATAAAGGTCTGAATGATTCCATTTTATTCTGAATTTTATATACAGTAAAAAAGGAGAGAGAGGATTTTTTTTGTCCAATGACTGGATTTGATTGTAATAGCTCAGAACTGGAGAATGAACCAGACATATTAGGTATTTGGGCCACTCTGTACAAGGAAATTTTGCATGCGAAAATTGGTTCTGGACTTCTCTTATGCATACAAACCCTAAAAAATGGGGTTATAGGGTTTATAGGTTTTTGGTTTGGCCAAAGACCGTTCAAGTCAGAAGGAAGCTTTTCCATCAAGGGCCAAACGTAGTGATAGAGTATGTGCATATTTTTTGTAATATTGTTGTTCACTGATGTTTTTCACTTAGTTTTATCTTTATATTTTCATATTCAAATAAGTGATTTAATACTTCATATTTATCGTGGTATTACAGTATGTTTTTTCACCTTACAAATCGTACCAGATAGAATAGAACATTCATGATTGTGTGCGGCTGTGTGGGCGTTATGCTCATGCATGTTGATGTTACAGATTTTTGTGTTGAAAAATTAGAGTTGGGTAGCTTAGGTTTTTGTTTGGAATTGCAATATGCTGGAATGGGTTGGAGACCAGATTGAGGGATGTTTATTGAATGAGCGAAGCGAATTCTATGTTTCAAGTCAATCAGCGTTCGTCTATTTGTAAGATTTTTTATCTTTCCAATCGTGCTTCTAAGCTCAAAAGTGTAGAGAACTTCTATTTCTCAGCGTTCTCCACCGATCCTATTGCATATATCATCATACTCTAAATCCAATTTGTATGTGTGTTTGTGTGTGAATAGGCAGACGTGTATGAGTATAAATGTTAGTGAGTGTAGCGAGTTCTACTGTTCTCCGAACTAATAGTTATGAAACATTTCATAACCATATAAAGTAGAATACCTGTTTCCTGATTTTATGATACAATGGTAATTAAAAGATTTACTGTTATCTTCAAGGTTTATAATACTGAGAGGGAAATTATGGAGTACTGTAGTATCACACAGAAAATATATTTTCCTTTCTCCTCTCTGAGAAGTTACTGTACTAGTGTGTAATTCACTGTATGGTGTGTGCATGTGTGTGTGTATGCGCTTCATAAAATTGAAAAGACAGCAGAGCAGAGCAGAGCAAGCCGATCATCTACTAGTAATATTGGATAATTGCCAATTGTGACTTGTTTTTATTTTGTTGAATGTGGATGTGGAATGACAATAGCGGAGCAAGGGGAGTAGGTGACAGAGTACTACAACTGTTGGAGGGGGATTTCCGAATTAGCGGGGAAGGCCTGTCGATGGTACTGATCTCTCGTAGCGAGTTGAAGAACTAACTGTTAGTCACCCATTTTACCCCCCTCCACACCCACTCAACACTGCTGGTCACCCATTAAGCGCAACATTAGATGAGTTCTCTGTCCTCTTCTCTGTGCTTGACCCTTCCCCTAACATGATCCTAGGTACGCCTTTGTTGACAGAAGAATTGAGAATAATGTACCCTATTTATGTTTTTGGAGGGACAGATTCAAGGATCCAAAGGTTCAAAGGTACCTTATTCAGAAGGGTGGATGCATTGAAAAAAACAACTTTGAAAGCTGATATTCCTAGACTTGATAATTATTTCATGTTAATCAAGCCTTCAATAACTGCAAGAGACATGCTGTATTTTGCATACTTCCCGTAAAGAAATTATGTACAAAAATAAAAAAAAAATTCTATATTAATGGTGTATTGCAATAGATTAAAAGAACTCAAGAAATTTGTATTCATTTTTCACGACCTACAACTGAACTGATTTAGAAAATTCAATTATTTGAGTATACAATAAAGATTGGATCATGGAGCTTTTGTGAGTACTGACATAAATGCTTAGAAGCTTACATTTGTTTTTGATAAATTATAATTACTTAACAGGTTTTTGGTAAGGATTTTAATGTCAGAGATATTAAAAAATAATATAAACATGATCTTGCAAAATAATAATCATGATAATATTATGTAAAATATGAATAACTGCGAAAATTTGTAGAAAATGTTTCATACTTTTGCAAACAGAATAAATAAGAACATCTCATAACACTTGATACATACAATGCTCAGAGCAATCAAAATATAATATGTTAGGCTGTTGTTGAGCCTAGAATGCCAATCTTATGCCAATTCATTGATGAAAACAATCAATGGATTATCGAGTGAATGTATCCATTCATCAGAAGACTGGAAGTGAGGAAAATAGTATAAAATAGAGTGAAAAATTTAAAATATGATATAAAAATCATTATTTATCACAATAACTAAGTTATTATGTTGTAAAACTTTTGTGGGTAGCCTGCTGTAAGGATATGTTGAGATATTTTTGAGCCTCGAATGCTAAGCTCAAGATTTTATTACTTCAGATTGAATCAAACACTCAATGGAATTATCGAATGTGCATCCATTCATCAAGAGATTGAAAGTGAGTAAAAAGTCTAAGTAGATAGAAAATACCAAAGGATGTCACAATAAAAAAGGATCATGACTAATAACAATTAAATATAGTGATGCAGAACTGTTGTGAATATTATTCACATGAAAATTAAAAATAATCAAGCCTATTCAGAAGAATGGATGTATGCAAAAAATACATGAAATGATATTATACATAGGCCTTCTGATTAATTTCATGTTGATCAAGTATAAATATTTATTAAAACATCATTCATTTTAATCTTATTCATTTTTTTGTATTGGAAATTTCTATTGATATTCGCTGCCAGCACTCAAACTTCGGTTTTTCAGGCAGCGCCTATGTGTTATTTAGATTATCGAAGTTAGACTACTTTTCGTGTGTAATTGCAACGTCATATCTGAAACTGAGCTGTCACCTGTGAGCTCAGAGAACCGTAAATTATGATGAAAATGAACTGACTACTGCATCATCAGTTCGCTGAGGGTTCAATACTATCCGGAGAGGAATGGGATTTGAAGACAAATAATAGTTAATTGTGCAACTAGTGCGCAAAGTGACAGTTTGCTGCACTGAAAGAAACATTTAGGAATGGCTTCTTGAGTGTAGCAGAGGAACTTTGCTTTGTGCACATATTTCACATTAAATTTTTCTTAAACTTACCATTGAATATGAAAAGTGAATAATTATGGGTAAAATGATGGCTGAAGTCCATCAAATGTTTGTGTGTGTGACGCTGTTATTAATAACCTTAATTCATTTGAAAATTAATAATCCAATTGAAGTTGAGAATTCTCAGCCAAAGTTCTCATTTTTATTCATTCAAGAATCAGAAAAAATACAGATAGAACAAAAACTTCGCATTCAAAATACACGCCAACAGCATATTGGCTGCAATATGGCTGAACCGACAAGCGCGCGACCTAGCGGGATGAATCATACCTAAGTTTGTTCCATCCAGCTAAAAACTACTGAAACAGGATTCAGAAATTTAGACATTTGCTCAAATTACCGAGAAAAATGCTCAAAGAAAACTAAAAAATACTTATAAAAATAACATAAACAACAGAGAATATTTATTGTAGTATTCTTATGTTTTTTATTATTTTTATTTATATGGATATCGAACGGTAATCATTTAACCTCAATTTGAATTTTATAATGTATATTTGCTACTTTTCTCATTGCTTGCAGTTAAAATAATAATTATCAATGGAAAAGAACTATTATTTATTATTAAATTATGAGAATTCGTAAATGATGATTATTATTGATTATGATTTAGATAAACATTATTCTTGTTTTGGATTTCTAGATTGGGATTTTATCATAAATGTCAAGTAGCCATTGAAATGATTTTTATCTAAATCTAACCACAGTCATTGTTACCAACTTAATTATTGTTTTCGTGCACTAATCCTTCATATAACCCACCAACTATTTTGTGTTGCCATGTTGCAAATCTGGAGTACGCAAAGTAATACTTTGCGCACTAGAGCGAAAAAGTGATTCTTTGCGTTCAGTAATCAGTGCAGGAATGGCCACTTTTCAAGGTATCTGTAGGAGAATATATTTTTTTGAACTTGATCAATTGATAGTTCCATGATTACCTTGCTAATGAGAGGCTAACACCAATGACCATGATATTATTTTTTATTATTAAGATATATTTATTGAAAATCAAGGAGAGGATTCTTCTATAAAATTTGGGACTAGATAAGTTCTACTTTCAATAACCAAAAACAAAGCATGCGGGAACCCTTGAAGATAAAATGAGAGTTTAATTTTTCAGTTTGTTTGTGAATTTTTCGCATTTTTCTTACCAGCTAATTTCTCAGTATAATAATGGGATGATGATAGTTTCTTCCTGCTAGTTATCTTATCGTAGTTGGAATAGGATTTCTTATCTTGAGCTTGGAATTTCGGAGGGCTATCTTATCTCTGAGTGGCTGTTTGTGAATCCGTTGCCTGCCCTTCATTATTATTGCCTTTTATCACTCTTTTCCGCTGCAATACAGCTGGCCTTTTTTTTCAATTATTGCAATAAATTTCTTCTCATTCCTGTCTCCCTCGTTATTTTAGTTTATGTTTTGGTATGAGCTTGTATGAATGAGATTTGAGTGATTGAGCCTTTAATTAGAATTGAAAGTTAACTGAGTTAGTTTTTGGTTATTATTATTTTTATTTTTATTCCATATTTATCAATATTTCTTATTTATTTCTTATTTCCTCTGTATTACCTCTGAACTGGTGTGCAATGTTTACAAAGTTAATGGTTGATAGGCATTTTAATATTATGGCTTGTTTCAAATTTGGTGAGTGCTAAGCACATTCCATGAATTCAACTTCAATTTCCATTATTTTCTCGTTTTGATTATATATTAGTTTTTTTCCAACTAATCTCTATACTCTATCTCTTTCTCCCATACTTACAACTTTAGCTCTTGAAACAAGAATTTATTTCTTCGATCTGATTTATTCTCCTGTTATTTTTTTTTCAGTCTAACGCTAATAAATATATAGTCTTCTTCTCTTTATAGTGGGACTGTATTACATTGGGTTGCATTGCAGTGATATACTCGCATAGGACTCCTATTTATTACAGTGGATAGAAATTTGTGTTAATGTTGCTGCCAATTGCTTTGTTGCTTTGTTGAGGACTTCACTATATAATTCTATTCTCGTAGCTATGATGGATGAGCTTAATATATATTATCAGAATGTACGTGGATTACGAACCAAATTATCTGATTTCAGTCTCAATCTGCTGAATAGTACTTTCCACGTAATTGTATTGACTGAGACATGGCTGCACGATGGAATTGGTGACATGGAACTGTTCGATGATAGGTATGCAGTTTTCAGGAGAGATAGACAGGGCGGAAGGGGTGGGGGAGTCCATAGGTCATTACAAGCAGAATGTTGTCAAGACATGTGTGACGTCAATGTTGAGAGTATGTGGGTGAAAATTACTCACAATAAAAGATCTTTATACCTGAATGCTCTTTATTTCCCACCATCCTCACCCATCAATGTCTATAAAATGTATTTTGAGTTCATTGAACCCTTCTCAAATGTAATGGATGATTGTATGATTTTGGGCGATTTTAATATACCTGAAATTGGTGGTACGGATTACGATCTTGTAGCGGGCTCAATGGTAGCACAGAATTTGGCTCGTTTCATGAACTTCATGGACTTGAACTCTTATAACTCCATACTCAATTCCAATGATCGTACCTTGGATCTGGCTTTAAGTACTTTTCCTCTTACAGTCCAACATGCGGATGCTGCTTTTGTCAATGAGGATAATCATCATCCAGCTCTTGAAATATGTTTTCCCACTATGTCGTCACATGCTGTAAATACTGACGATTCAGATGAGTATCATGATTTCAAACGTGGAGATTATTATGAATTGTATTGTCGTATTAGGGATATAAATTGGGATCTATTTTATTCTTGTACTGACGTTGATGGTGCGGTTGATGTATTCTACAGCAATTTGTTCGACTGTCTTGATCGGTCTATTCCTAAACGGAAGAAATCAAAAGTCAAGAGTAAATATCCTTATTTGTTTACAACTGAGATCATTGGCAGCATTAAGCAGAAGAATAAATGTGCCCGGAAAAGGAAATTCACCAAATACCATGATGAATTGTTCAAGAAATTAAGAGCTGATATCAAGGTGAAAATTCAGAATGCCTACCGCGCTCACTTGGATGGGGTGGAGTTCCAAATGAGAGGAAATGTTAAATCATTCTGGAGATTTGTCAACAGCAGACGTTGTAACGGTTTCTCGGAGAAGGCAATGAAGCTAAATGGTGAGACATATTTTGATAAGGATATTCCCAATGCATTTGCAGAGTATTTTTCTACTGTGTATGTAAATGATCCTCCTTGCTCCAATACTGATACTGCTAATGATGGTGGTTCCTTTTTCAACTTGTCCTCTGTTTCAATTGAAGAAATTTCAGCAGCAATTACTAAGTTGAAGCCAAGAGCTTCAATGGGCCCTGATGGTTTACCACCTTTTATAATTAAGGGTTGTGCTACATTGTTATTGGAACAGTTGAAGTTCATCTTTGACATGTCATTGAGGCTTGGTGTTTTTCCATCTCGGTGGAAATTGGCTCGTGTCACTCCAATTTTTAAAAGTGGAAACAGATGTATGATCACTAATTATAGATCCATATCAATATTGAATGCACTAGCCAAAGTTTTTGAGAAAGTACTGTACCAGAATATTTTCAATCATGTACATCCTCTGATTGGTGGTGAGCAGCACGGTTTCATGCCCAGAAAGTCAACAGTAACCAATCTTATGAGGTTTACTAGCATTGTATCGACTGCTTTGGATAATGGTGGCTCAGTGGATGTAATTTACAGCGATATGTCCAAAGCTTTTGACAGGGTGAGTCATAGAATTCTATTAGATAAGCTGGCTAATTTTGGTTTTAGCAAGAACATGCTGTCATTTGTTAGAAGTTACCTTGTTGATAGATTGCAGTATGTGTCAGTGCATGGATCTCATTCAGTTCAGTTCACAAATAGCTCAGGAGTACCCCAGGGCTCAAACCTGGGGCCTTTGTTTTTCTTATTGTTTGTGAATGACTTGCCTGATGTGATCATCAACTCCCACTGTTTAATGTTTGCAGATGATGTCAAGGTATTCAAGGTAATACAAACCACTCAGGACTGTGACTCCCTGCAGGAGGATGTCGATAGGTTGCACATGTGGTGCACTGAAAATGGTTTGCTGCTTGATGCTGAAAAGTGTAGCGTTGTCACATTTACTCGTAGGCGGAATCATTTGATATACACTTACAATATTGGCAACTGTCAGCTGCCACGTCGCCAGCAAGTGAAGGACCTGGGAGTTTATTTCGATTCTTCACTGAAATTCAATTATCATGTCGAAAAAACGATTAACAAGGCTAGTCAGAGCTTGGGCTTTATAATGAGAACCTGCAGGGACTTCAGGGGTGTTGAGGCTTTGTTGTGCCTGTATAAGTCACTTGTCAGAAGTGTGCTGGAGTATGGAGCGCCTATCTGGAATCCATACTCTGCAGGTCTCATTATGGACTTGGAAAGGGTACAGAAGAGATTCTTGAGACACTTATACTTTAAGAAATTCAATGTTCCTTGCCCTCTTGGTTTTCCTAGCATGGAGCTCTGCAAAATCTTCAATATTGATCCTCTCAGTGTTAGACGCTCTGTGCTCAATTTGGTGTTCTTGCACAAGCTGCTGAATAATGCTGTTGACGCACCTGAGCTGCTGGCCCAAGTCAATATCTACATTTCCCCAATATCGCGGAGATCTGCCTTCACCCTTGGAGTGAGTTATTGTAGAACATTGAATGGTTTTTTTGCTCCAATGAATCGACTCCCCAGGCTGTTCAATGCGTATAATATTATTCTTTCCGATTGATATATTTATGTATATATTTTTATTCTTTTCTTATTTCTTTTCTCATTGTATTATTATTATTATTCTGATTTCACTTTGGTTTGTTAATTTTGTATAATGGAAGCAAAATGGATCTTTGTTGATCTGTTGCTTCCACACATTATTGTAAATAAATAAATAAAATAAATAAATAACTGGAATGAGGAATTTTCCTCGCACACAGGCTTTGCCCATGTGAGGAACCTTCTTCAAGTTTTGTATGGGTTTATTGTATTTTATTAGTACTTTCTAAGAAAAAAAAAGAATTAAAAAAAAAAAAATATTAGAATGAGTTATTATACTTTTTGAAAGATCATAATTGGGCAGTTGTTGAACCTAAGTGTTTGGTAAGGCATCTAATTCTCGAGAAATTCATTAATCAATCACAAAAAAAATCTACATTTATTTTGCCAGAGGCTTTGTTTTGACATAAATGTCGATAGATTAGAAATGGAGATCAAATTTCGACTTCTTTTTGGGCGCTCTGTATTTCCCTGTACTCAGAAACCGTTTTAAACCTATATCATATTAGACTTATCAAGGATGCCTCAATTGAATCAAGATCATTTCCAGCCCTCTCCCAATTTTTTGTTCATGAAGATCGCCTCGTGACAGCGAAGACCACAAATCGCTACTCTAACCCCAACCATAGTCGAGGGAATCGACTGAAAAAGGCATATTTAAAATATGAGCTGTAACCTAGATAACAACAATGAAGTTGTTCAGATTGTTAGCACTGAAAGTCTTTTAAGGCCCCAATTCACGACAGAGCCAACGGAGCCAAATCCACAGAACATATCCTCAATTGGCTGATTCTTACCAACAGCTGATTCTTAGTCAATTTGGAGGATATGTTCTGTCGATTTGGCTCTGTTGGCTCTGTCCTGAATGTGGATCTTTAGAGAAGTTTTATTTTGTTATAACTTTTCATCAATGTTACAAATCTCAATAGGCTTTTCCCTCAATATATATAAGATATTTGAATAGAGAACTCGGGTGGCTCGTTGGAGTAAGTGATTACGCACGGGTCTGACAATCAAGAGAACCAGAGTTCGAATCTCGACCGGGGCAAAAGTCTTCGACCACAGCACAATCTTTCGGAGGAGACAATAATTCGTCGGTCCCGACTACCAAAAAAGTAGCCTAGTTGTCATCTCTCATCATCATCCCTTCCATCATTACCCACGCACAAGCCTAAGAGCTTATGTGGGCATCACCCTCGATATTATTATTATTACATAGACTATTTCAAATTTCGAGATTGTACGTCCTTCATTTCACTACATATCTTCCGTACAGGCGTACACAATTAGAGATAATACTGTTCAGTTGAGTACTAAATAATATTAAATATGCTTCTTTCTTGAAAAGATAGAAATGTGACAGTGATTTTCAAGGAGGCTCCTCAATTGATGACTTTGAAATGTAAAACGTCGCATTGTAGAATCATATACCTATAAATATAAAACGATCAAAAATTCGTTCTTTTATTAGCCTACTTTTGTCCGTGGTTGATTTTTCAACATTTCAGACGTGACATCTCATTCAAACATCTATAGAACAAAATTGGTTGAGAACTCACAAAAAAGCTATGCATACAAGAATCTCACATTTATTTCAGTTTTATGAAAACAAAAAAATTGAAGTACAAACTAGCAAAACCGATTAAGTAGTTTCAATCACACATTAAGGTGAATCAAAATTCAATTTATTGTTGAACATTGGCAAAATATTACAACAACGTCAGCTCACATATCGATATCAACAATGTAATAACACATAATCAAATCAAATAAATCTTAATTCACATGATGCACAAATGAAACAATTATAATAAGAAAATGAGAAGAAAATTCCTTGATAATTAGTTTTCAATAGTATAATTATGAAATTAGCACGATAATAAACCATAAAAGACGACTCATTTGAATAATTATCCATTCATAATTATTATAATTAATATAATAATCCCTTCAAAATGCTCCTCAAGAAGTGGAATCCTCTAAAGAGTAGCTGAAAATTCAGTCATTCCAGGAAAACCATCATCATGCCCTGAACTAAGTCAACACAAAACCGACTAATCTCATCTGCAGTTGCAAAACTCTGGTCCAAATCACCTGATTCGCGTCCACGGGAATCGATGAAACTCCGGGCAGCCCTACATGGATTTGCAGCCTCTGTTATAATATGAATAGCGCATTTGCATTTTTCTTAATAATTATCTCAATCTGTGTCGTCGGTATCCTCTTTTCAGCCTACTCGCAAGTTGCACTAGATTATACCTGGTTCCAGACAAATAATGCATTATCAATGATTCTCAAATGAGATATTTGGAAATGAAAGTTTATCATATCCAATATCCAATCTCTCATTGGTTAAGCTCCAAACTAATCCTTTAAAAAATGAAATGAAATGAAAAAATTCTTTATCAGGCGGAGTTAGGACTTTACTTGTGGAGCAGACTCTATTCTGGCCATGATCGATTTAATTGAGGTTTTGAAATGCCAGAGTAATAAATCAGAACTGCCTGACAGGTGCTTGTTTTCTAATTCAATATATAATACAACCCCACTTACAGTTTTCCGACCAATTCTACAAATGACCATTTCTACCGTATTTGAATAAAACCTGGATACATGCACCAACTTATTTCATTCATCTTGACAAGGACAGGATTCATAGCATTTTATTTTTATTGATTTCTGTTCAAGATTAATATTGAAGCTGGGATGAATCAACTGGGAATCTATAACGCTCTCCTGATTGATAAATAAGTTCTTTTTCTGAATGGAGAATAAGTAGTAAATATTTATGTGGTGTTTATAAATTTATTTTGCGAATTTAACATGCGATTGATGGAATCGCTATCCTACCCCACGTTTATAAACTATTTCTATTCTAATTCATTGTCGGTTATGATTGTGACTAGTATAGGTGAAACAATCTACAAACTGAAAATAATTCTGAATGAATGATTTGGCTTATTATAATTACACATTCATAACATTTAAATAAACATTCCACGTACGGATATAAGCCACTCAGTAGGCTTCTGGGATTCAAGAAATTGCACGATTCACAGTGCCTCCCAACTCTAAATTCCGGGGTGGTCCTCGACATCGCTGGTAGGTGAGGGAGTACATAGAAACATTTTTTGGGAACCCCTGGTCTACATTGCGCTTTCGCTATTTGTGCTTATTAAAAAAATAGAGATTCCGGAGCTGCTATACCATGAGCTTCCTAATAGTGATAGAGTACCGTACTCCATTTTATGTTGCATTGTTGAGAAACTTTCAGCTACCCAAATCAGATTATTTAATAATATGAACTAGAAGGACTCACTGCTCACACAACCCTGATTCCTCATTCTTTATTTTCTTCAAGAGGAATCATTCTGAAATGCCTTGACTCTTTGAGTAATAGCCTGCGCGGTCACCCTCCCTATCTGAGAACCAGTGACTACGATTTTTTTTGAGCGGGGTATGATTACTAAATCTTTTCTCCGGAACAACGTCTTTTCACACGAAGTGAGCATGCCATACACAAGTAGAATATTCAATCTAAGGTTCACAAGACAGTTTTTGCAAGGATATTGACAGACACAGAAGGAAATGGCAATGTGGAGAGAAACAAAGAGACAAATTTCATTCTTTCTTAGCCTATCCTGATCTTTAGATACAATGTTAGGTTACCAACTTTTTAGTTTTCTGTAAATCATATAGTGAATTCAGAGAGAAGCATGTTTGAGAATATAAATTTACTGACGTGCTATTCTTGAATCTTAACAAACCTCCCAAGTAGTATAAAAAGGAGGAGTCTGGTGCACAAGTGCACCAGACTCCTCCTTCACCTCAAGGTCATCCAGGTCAACCACCCTAACCTCAAGGTCATCCAGGTCAACCACCCTAACCTCAAGGTCATCCAGGTCAACCACCCTATCCTCAAGGTCATCCAGGTCAACCACCCTAACCTCAAGGTCATCCAGGTCAATCACACCCACCACAAGGTCATCTAGGTCAACCACACCCACCTCAAGGTCATCTAGGTCAACCACACCTACCTCAAGGTCATCAAGGTCAACCACACCCACCTAAAGGTCATCCAGGTCAATCACCTTAACCTCAAGGTCATCCAGGTCAACCACCCTAACCTCAAGGTCATCAAAAAAAAAAAAAAAAAAAAAAATTAAAAAAAAAAATTATAAAAAAAAAATTAAAAAAATAAAATAAATAAAAAGAAAAAAAAAATTAAAAAAAAATATATAGAAAAAAAAAATTAAAAAAAAAAAAAAAAAAAAAAAAAAAAAAAAAAAAAAAAATAATAATAATAATAAAAAAATGAAAAAACACAGAATCAAAAAAAAAATTAATAAATGAAAAACACTTGAAATTGGGAATAAATGGGAAAAAGGGAAAAAAGGGAAAAAAAAATTCCCTACTGATCTTGAACTGCCCGCCGGTCGCCCGGTCGCCCGTCGCCACCGGTCGGAAGAAGTATCATATTCTATATAATTTAAGTCTTTAAACATAAATCCTCTATGGTGTAGTGGTTAGCAAGTCAGCTCCCCAAGTTGGAGGTTCTAGGCTCGAATCCAAGGCGGTAAAGGTAAGTATTAAAGGTCAGTATCAACAGAACCAGAGGATATATTTTTTGTATGTAGTGGGTAGACTGGCCCACCACTGCCAGTCATCCCGCTGCTGGTCGTCCCGCTGCCACCGATCGCCCGGCCGCCGCCGGTCGCCCGGCCACCACCGATCACCCCGTCGGTCGCCCCACCAGTCGCCCCACCATCGTCACCATTCACCCCACTATCGCCGCCAGTCGTCCCACTATCGCGACCAGTCGTACCACTATCATCACCAGTCATCCCACTATCACCGCCAGTCGCCCCACTATCGCGGCCAGTCGTCCCACTATTGCCACCAGTCGTACCACTATCGTCACCAGTCATCCCACCATCGCCACCAGTCGCCCCACTTTCGCCACCAGTCGCCCGGCCGCCGCCGGTCGCCCCACCACCGGTCGCCCGGCCTCTGCCGGTCAGCCACCGCCGGTCGCCCGGCCGCCGCCGGTCGGCCACCGCCGGTCGCCCGGCCACCAGTCGCCCCACCGGTCGCCTCACCGGTTGTCCGACCGCCACCAACAGTCGACCTGCTGCGGCTGGCAATTGTCCCGCTGGCTGAGCATGGGCATTTTGAGCGCAGTCAGTGGCACTCAGAATACACTTATAGCTAAACTATATCTAAGGAGATGGTAGGTAATAAGTAAACAGTTTGGAATACAATTAGCTATTTATTGATCAATTCAACATCCATTTCATTGAAAAGTTTACTACAAGCAGGTATATCTCTGTTCCAAAATCCAAGTTGTTTATCATATTGAGTATGCAGAAGAGTGATGTATCCATGATGTTTCTCCTTGGTCCATATCAAGCAGGTGATGTCGTAGATTCCTTTTCCTTGTAGACTCCTTTTGCAGCACTAGTCCTTGGCAAGTCTTCTATGTTGTCTGATAGTCTTCGGATGATATTCAGTGATACCTCTAGAACACTGTTTCAGTTAGAGACGATACCCTGTCATTGATGTTGAATCACCTCACAACCTCTTTCCTTCAGGTAATTGATGCTCCTTCGAGTCAAAAGTATAGGTGTACTAGTATTTCTCACCACTACATCATCCTCCTTTTCCTCTTTCTCCTCCTCTTCCTCTTCCTCCTCCTTCTCTTCCTCCTCCTCCTCCTCCTCCTCTTCCTCTTCCTCCTCTTCCTCTTCCACCTCTACCTCATTGTCCTCCTCCATATCAGTTTCCTCTTCCTCATCTCCTACATGATCCTCAACCATCTTCAGATCAAATGAGGAGATTGATGGTAAATTTGACTCACCATAGTCGGCCCACTTTGAGAATAGGAGTACCATCTTCTCTATTGTTCTAGATATACAGTTGATCGACAAAAGGTCTATTCTCCACAGATGATTCCAGCACAATGAATCTAATCTGCTATGTATCCAATATATATACATATTTGTATAGCATTATGATTTTGATTGTACCTCAATATAATGTCTAAGGTGTTGCTGTTCTCTGCTTTCTCAAGTAAAGACCTTGACCGACCTTTGATCTCTGCTGTCTCAAGTAAAGACCTGTACCAACCTTTGGTTTCTGATGTCTCAAGTAAAGACCTCGACCTCCTTTCATTGATTTTTTCTTCGATGGTTGAATCTTTTGTTTCTTCCCCTTCTCAACCACCCTGCTGACTTCCTTCAGTGATCTTTTCATACCTCCCCCAAATTTTGCCTCAGCCTTCATAATGTTGGTGACTGCTAGTGCTGCAGCTTTTTCCAACACCCCCACATCATCAGATCTCACTCTGTCCCAGGCTCTCTCTGCCAAGATGCTGTCTGCTACTGCTCTGCTTGCTGTATCACCACTCTTGGAATAGGCAATATCATGCTCCTTGCAAGCCTGATCAAGTTTGTTGATTCCTGGATCACCTTGTGCTAATTGCTTCTGAAGTTTTGTTCCAATTGCCAGCCGCAGCAGGTCGACTGTTGGTGGCGGTCGGACGACCGGTGAGGCGACCGGTGGGGCGACTGGTGGCCGGGCGACCGGCGGCGGCCGGACGACCGGCGGTGGCCGACCGGCGGCGGCCGGGCGACCGGCGGTGGCTGACCGGCGGCGGCCGGGCGACCGGTGGTGGGGCGACCGGCGGCGGGATGACTGGCAGTGGTGGGCCAGTCCACCCACTACATACAAAAAATATATCCTCTGGTTCTGTTGATACTGACCTTTAATACTTACCTTCACCGCCTTGGATTCGAGCCTAGAACCTCCAACTTGGGGAGCTGACTTGCTAACCACTACACCATAGAGGATTTATGTTTAAAGACTTAAATTATATAGAATATGATACTTCTTCCGACCGGTGGCGATGGGTGACCGGGCGACCGGCGGGCAGTTCAAGATCAGTAGGGAATTTTTTTTTTCCCTTTTTTCCCTTTTTTCCATTTATTCCCAATTTCAAGTGTTTTTATTTTATTTTTATTTTTTTTTCTTGTTTTTTTTGTTTTGTTTTTTTTTTTTTAATTTTTTTTTTTTTTAATTTTTTTTTTTTTTATTTTTTTTTTTTTTTTATTAATTTTTTTTTATTTATTTTTTTTTTTTTTTTAATTTTTTTTCATTTTTTTTTTTTTTGGTGACCTTGAGGTTAGCGTGGTTGACCTGGATGACTTTGAGGTTAAGGTGATTGACTTGGATGACCTTTAGGTGGGTGTGGTTGACCTTGATGACCTTGAGGTAGGTGTGGTTGACCTAGATGACCTTGAGGTGGGTGTGGTTGACCTAGATGACCTTGTGGTGGTTGTGGTTGACCTAGATGACCTTGAGGTTAGGGTGGTTGACCTGGATGACCTTGAGGTTAGGGTGGTTGACCTGGATGACCTTGAGGCTAGGGTGGTTGACCTGGATGACCTTGAGGTTAGGGTGGTTGACCTGGATGACCTTGAGGTGAAGGAGGAGTCTGGTGCACTTGTGCACCAGACTCCTCCTTTTTATACTACTCTCCCATTCCCATCATTCTAGCAATAAACCAACTTCAAAGCGGGAAATTCTCGGGAAATTGTGTTTTCGAGAGTCTATGTCTCAGTCACCATTCATTGTGATGAACCTAATTCGGCATTGAATTCTAGAGAATTTTGTGCTCTTGGAAACGTTTCTGGGTTTTTTCACTGTGAATGGTTTTTGAGTTATAATAGGGCAAGGAAAGTAAAAAATACATCATATCCGGTTCGTTCACTGATCAGCTCATCATACTTTTCTAACCGATGGAAAAGATCGTAGAGTAGCTGAATGTAAACAGACATGGCTGAATACGAGGTTGTTTACAAATAATGGACCCATACTTTGATGGACCCGTACTTTGATGGACCCGTACATCGACCGCTGTTAGAATAAAAAAAAAATAAACCAGGACAATACAAATTAACTTAACTTCAGTTATATCATGAAGTCAACCTTCTTTGGGTTATATAAAACTCAAATCAATACTTATTACTTTAAAACACAAATAGACATTACCTACTTCAATATCTTGATTTAATAGAAGAGAATTTATTGGTAATCAGGTTCATGCCCTTTATACAAAGAGATGAGTACATAGCACTCCATAATACCAAACTTTATTTCACTAGTTGATTGAACAACTTTTCATAACAAGGTCTTTCGAGTATTATTTCCAGTTTGTTCAGTCAGTTCTCTTACATAAATTACATATATAGTGTAATTTAAAAAAAATTACATGATTGGTGTTTCCTAAATAATCAAGAAAACTTTTCATTAGAATCAAAAAGACAAATGAAATCTATAACAAAAATAATACTGTCATTTAAGTTTAGGTTAATAGCTTCCTCTTCAAAAATAATTTTAAATCAAAAAATCTTAATTCCTTCTAATAGGTACTCTAAATTTCTACAAAACATAAATACCGTTCATTTCCTTCCAACATTTATCAGTTTGAATTACCATTACCATCTTCCATCCAAATCAAAGGACTACTCTCAATTATTATACTTTAATTACATCACAATAAATACTTTGATGGAAGCTTTCATCGATAATAATTTCCTTAATTATATTATGAATCTATGACGCCATGATTAAAACAAAATACTGATCAGACTACATTTTGTACTGCTTATGACAGAGGACAGACACTGAGTGAAGCCCACGGTACACTTGCCTGGTCTAGGAGCTGTGTGATCGTCCATACTAGATAGACCTAACCAATGTTAACTGTGATTGGCAGCTACTATTTTATTGAAAATATTCATCACAATTTCTGCCAATAGGAAGGAACAATACAACTACAATTTAAAATACATTCTCCCACCAAGTGACAGCTATGGTCATGAATAAGGTCATGAACCAGCACTGATGCTCCAGGAAAATCGTTGATTTTCTTAGTACTATAACTTCTATGCACACACTAACAGAGTCGACACAACACAATGCAGAAAAGCAAAACAAGCAAAACAAACTGTTATACAGACTGCCTTCTCATGATAATTTGCACAATTTTCATCGTTCATGGAAATGAACGGATGAATTATCCATTAAATGTCGTTCAGCGAGTTTTCCTAGGGATGAGACCTAGTGCAATCGAATTTTCATAATTATCATAAACCTAAAATGTTCCAAATTTTTTGAGAATCGTTGGAGCCGTTTTTGAGATCCGGTGAAATACAAAGATATAAACATATAAACATCTAAACATCTAAACATCTAAACATCTAAACATATAAACAGAAATTTCTCATTTAATAGTAAAGGATTCTCTGTGTGGGAAAGAGATCAAAATCTTGCCACAAAATGTCTGCGACGCTTTTAAAGCAATTGACCAATAGAAAAAAAGACTTATTATGACCTCACTGTGATACTATAGACTCCGCCTACTCTCTCTCCTCATTGGTCGACGGTTTTTGAAGTAGGCCTACTTAAGGCTGTTTGAACAAAAAAAAATTTCAACTTTTTTTGTTGGAAGCTTTAAAGTTCATTGAGTCAAAACCGAATATGCTTTTGAAAAAATTCAAAAAAATTTATTGTGGCTTATGTGTGACCTTGAAGTGTACATTTTCGTACTCCCTGCAAATGCAAACAATAAACACCACAGCAATGAAACTTTAGGACAATCATCTTCAAAATATGCTCTTTCAAGTGGTCTACTCTTAATTACAAAATATTCATGTTTTTTGTTTTTTTACAAAATATCGATTTTTTATTGTGTTTTACAGTGAAATTTTCAGTTTTTTATTTATATTAGCATACGTGGGTTTTAACTCGCTAGCCAATGCAATTTTTTGTTTCTCATTATAAGTATCCGTTTAGAAACGTTAATTGGTTGAACAAGCCAATGTTTATACTTGGGCTCGTGCGCAAGCACCGTGCGTGCGTAAAGTATCGGGGGAGGTAGGAGTGGGGCAGTTTCGGTAGCTGTCTCCTTCGACTTGGACTGGCTGAGTGGCCGGGAGTAATGACCTTGGGGACTCCTTTCGTCCAGGTTTGCTTCCTGATTTTGTGACCGATTGCACTGTGCCAGACGTTGTCAATGTCATACTGTTCTATTATACTATTACTTTTGTTAATTCAATGTGAACACTAAATTTTTTTGGTAGTTGGAAATGTTTGCATTCTCCCAGTGAATAGAACTGAAACAGAGTAGTGTGTACACTAAATAATATAAATTTGTGGTTCAATTGTGTAGGCATATCTATGCTTCTTTATTTATTTTTGTATAGTTTGCTCTGTATTTGAAATCATTGTATTATATTATCACGTTTGTTGATGTTATTTTCAACAGAAGTTTTTCAATTTTCAATTATTTTCATATTTTCATAAAGTAGGATAATCTGGTATTAGGCAATACTGGAGTAAGCTCGGTGTGAACTGTTCTATACAGATTTGCGATTTTTCAACTTGTACTCAGAACTCAGGCAATATAATAATAATTTTGGTATTTGAACGATATTCGTTTTTTCATCATTTATAACACCAATCAAGTTACTAATTAGGACCTATGTTCATCTTTGAACTTTTAACACTTGATAAGTTCAAAACCAAGCTCTCAACAAAATAATGTTGGGGATAACTTTCTTTGGACAAGCAAACACTTAGCTTGTTTAAATCGTATGGAAAATAACTTATTTCTGAAGGATTATTGAAAATTGGGTATAAATTGGTTATATAGTACTGATAGGCCTATTTGAGCTATAGATTAGGCTGTGGTGCATTATATGCATATATTAAAATCTAACCGGCTTTTGTGCAACTGGGCCTTTGTGAGGGAAATTTTTGCCTTCCCTTTGGGAATTAATCTCAATTTACTGTGATTAGGTACAACATTTCTGTATAAATGTTATTATAATTTCTTCTTTCGTAAAACATATTCTACTTTCCTTACCCTATTACCATAGGTAAGGAAAGTATTGTTTTCCGAAAGAAATTAAAGTACCTCAATTTCTAAATTTCTAGTCCAAAAAAGTGGTTTTTGGGTATTGGTCTGTATGTGTGTGTGTATGTGCGCCTGTGTACACGATATCTCATCTCCCAATTGAAGGAATGACTTGAAATTTGGAACTTGAGGTCCTTACACTATAAGGATCCGACACGAAGAATTTCGATCAAATGCAATTCATGATGGCGGCTAAAATGGCGAAAATGTTGTCAGAAACAGGGTTTTTCGCGATTTTCTCGAAAACGGCTTCAACAATTTTGATCAAATTCATACCTAAAAAATTCATTGATAAGCTCTATTAACTGTCACGAGTCCCATATCTGTAAAAGTTTCAGGAGCTTCGCCCCATCTATGCAAAGTTTGATTTTAGATTCCCAATTATCAGGCTGCAGATACAATTTAAACAAAAAATTCCAAGTGGAAAAGATTGGGCATAAAAATCTCTACAATTAATGTTTCGTAACACTTTCACCTAAAATTGAAAATAAGCTCAAACTGCATACTGTTGGCAACTGTTGATTTTATTGAATCATCCACTATGAAAAGATAGCAGACTTCGTGTGTTTTCAGCGCTATTGTCCTGTCACCATCTGGCTCAGATCTTAGAATAGTAGACTTGAAATGCGCGTGAACACTAGCGTCAGTTGATCAATTTTCATAACGGCAAGGAAAGTTGTGTGAGTGCGCCACATAAGATTTTTATGCTTTTGTACTCCAGAGCGAAGCTCGGTCCCCGATATTGATTATGTTAACATGGGAGACGTTATGCTTTGAATCCAATGCTATGATTTGGATCATTTTCAAAATGATATTGAAAAATCTTTATGATCAGGTGATCTGAAACACCATTTTCTGCACCGTAATTACAGTAACGTAAAACAGTAGCAGAATGACAGTGAGCTCACAGTCCAATAAACAGACTGTGAATGAATACTGAACACAGAACACTGTTCTGTATTCATTGACTGTGGTGAGCATTGTATGGGAGACTTCTGTTTTGACAGATAAAAGGTGGGCGCGTCAATAATTACCTGTAGTAAATTTAGTTTAGAGTAATTTTTTTTCATTTTTCGAATATATCTCGGAAACTATGCAGCTTATGAACATTTGTATTTTGTGAAAAATTGAAGCTTACAAAATTACCAACAAGTTTTGTATTTTACATTTTTTCCACTTATTACTTACATGCAAATATCTTGGAAACAATGTGTTCTATTGACATAATCAACTACATAAAAATGAAGCTTAATGAATTTCCTACAAGTTTTGTTTGGTAGAGGTTTTCGATAAATCCTATACTTTTCAAGATATTTATGTTCTACAGTGATGCATTTTCCAAAAACCAGTTTCTCTTCCATATTTTCGCTCTTTCAAGTCTTATAACATTTCAACAATTGATGAAACAAGAATGTGCTAATTACGAGATTGTAGAGCATTCAATTATCCCTCATTTCATGCATGATTCGACTATTTCACGCATTCCCATACGACTGTTGCAGCAGTTTTAGTTTTGAGTGTCAATCTCAAGATTTGCAACAAGTGACTTTCTACGAATATCACACTATTCTGACATCATAAATTAGCAGTGTGCTTCAGTATGAACATTCATATTGAGTACCTATTGGAACGTCTGCGGAACAAAGCACAGGGGGTGTTCCTAAACTTCCTACCAAACAAGGAGCATTGATATCATTCACGAGGTATGATGACATTCAACCAAGCTGCTCTATAGTGAGATTCACTCTAAAATGTCAGCATTAGTTGAGCGTGACGAGCTTCGATGTTATTTATTAGGTACGCTGACACACAACCAAGCAGCTTTACACTGAGACAGTGTCAGCATTAGTTAAAGGTGAAACATTGATGCCATTCACTAGCAATACTGACTGTAAGAAGTGAACTACCCTTTAGAGTACCCGAGTCGGTCAGCACTGACTAAATGGGAAGCAATGATGTTATTCATGAGGATTGCTGACAGTTGAAAGTGGATCTTCTCACAGTAAGTGGCTAGCCTCTTCGTGTCGATGTCAAACGAGGCAAACGACAGAAGAGTCCTGCGACAGTCGACACCAGCGACGGTAGACACCGGTGACATTCGAGGCCAGCGACGGTAGAGGACTCCTGAAAAAGTGGCCTCAAATGTCGCCTGCGTTAGGCGACGGTTGAGTCCACTCTAATTTTTGTACAGCCCCGACAGTCGAGACCTGCGACGGCAGAGGACTCCTGAAAAAGTGGCCTCAAATGTCGCCTGCGTTGGGCGACAGTTGAGGCCTCTCTAATTTCTGTACACTCCCGACAGTCGAGACCTGCGACCGTAGAGGACTCCTGAAAAAGAGGCCTCAACTGTCGCCTGTGCTAGGCTCTCCAGAATGGTAGACAGCACCAAAAGAATATTATCATTTAATTTGTATGGATTTACCAGCAATTGAATAATATCCCATTATTCCTTCCATATTATGAATAAGTATTGCAACTTTACAACTGTAAATAAACCTCAGTTGCTTCATTATAAAAAACGAAATTTTCAAACTCGTAAATACCTTTTTGATACTTTGATGTCAAATTCTCAGTTCATGATAGATGTAGGATATTATTCTACGAATCAATATCCTGTTACAAATCAATAACTTTAATCAATTTCACACATTCACATTCTACATTTTCTTGATCTATATATAAATTGAGCTTTTCTCATAAAAACTAAATTGTTCATTTATTTCATTAACGATGTTGCTTATGGAATTAATTACATGATTACTTTTATATGATGATAACATCATACGACGTTCTGAAAATCCTTCAAGGATAAGCACTATCTACCTTCAAAGTTCATATGCTTTTTTTATGAAGGAAGTTTCCATTATTTAGTTTTCAACAAATCAGAAGTTATAATCATTATGAAATGTATTTTGTCTGGAATCGCAGTAGGATGTGTCCTCAACTGTCGCCTGCTGCAAGCAAGTCTCTAATTTTTGTACAGGCCCGACAGTCGAGACCAGCGACATTCGAGGCCAGCGACGGTAGAGGACTCCTGAAAAAGAGGCCTCAAATGTCGCCTGCGTTAGGCGACAGTTGAGGCCACTCTAATTTTTGTACAGCCCCGACAGTCGAGACCTACGACGGGAGAGGACTCCTGAAAAAGTGGCCTCAAATGTCGCCTGCGTTAGGCGACAGTTGAGGCCACTCTAATTTTCGTACACTCCCGACAGTCGAGGCCTACGACCGTAGAGGACTGTAAAACAGTACTCTACGGTCGTAGGCCTCGAATGTCGTCAGTCTCGACTGTCGCGACGCGACCCCGCCTCTTCTAGAGGCTTCAAGGGCCAAGAACATTTTCAGGCCAGTCTACAACAATCAATTAGTTATGGAAGCCTGCAACTATGAATACATTTTTTCATTGGGGGTGAGTTCTTTCATGAAAGACTAACCATTTGGAATACCTTCTTTTTCGAGGGGAAGTGGTCTGGTGGTAAAGTTGTGGAAGAGAGAGATTGCATTGCAAGCTTCACTACACTCAGCGCTACGAGTTTCAAACTCCCGAACTATGCTCCTCCAACGCCAAGGAAGGAAGCCATTCAATGGTTCTTAATACCAATCTCTACCAATAGGTACCAGCATGTGCTGGATTATATTCAAATTGGAACGTTCTCGATTCACATTCTGAATTTATAGAGAGTCTCCAAAAACTTTGGGGAGAAAATCAAAACTTGTCTTTCACAGTGTCAAGTTTTAATAATGTGATACAAGTTTTGATTGGTATAAAGGTTATTAAATTGTGGATGAATATCCATCTCATTTCGAAATTGAATCATTCAAAATGAATGTATGTATTTTCGAACGTTGATAGGTATTCCATTGTGAGGTACATGTTCTAATGGCAGTATTTTTGATTGTTATTGGTGTTTCTATCCTTGTCTTACATTCTACAAAGCAGACAACGTTATTCCTTTTCTAGCTGTACATCTTTGCCAGATCGTTTGCCAACAATTTAGAAATATGATAAATTAATATAGTTCTTGATTTCAATTTTATAAACATTTATTAACTAGTAGTTCTGTGAACAATAGACCTCACGCAGTATTCTCACCCACAAGTACCTGATTGAAACTATAGAACTTATGGAAATAAAGCATTAGACTGGCTTCTCCACACATCATCTGTGTGATCACTTGTCAGCTGATTTATTATGAATAATTCTATAGTCTGATTTTTACTCTGATATTGATGTATGAAGAAGGCTCCTTTTTACTTTCCTTGCCCTATTACCATAGGTAAGGAAAGTATTGCTTTCCGAAAAAAATTAAGGTACCCCAATTTCTAAATTTCTATATGTTTCAAGGTCCCCTGAGTCCAAAAAAGTGGTTTTTGGGTATTGGTCTGTATGTGTGTGTGTGTGTGTGTGTGTGTGTGTGTGTGTGGTGTGTGTGTGTGTGTATATGAGTGTATGTGCGTCTGTGTACACGATATCTCATCTCCCAATTAACGGAATGACTTGAAATTTGGAACTTAAGATCCTCACGATATAAGTATCCGACACGGACAATTTCGATCTGATGCAATTCAAAATGGCGGCTAAAATGGCGAAAATGTTGTAAAAAACAGGGTTTTTTGCAATTTTCTCGAAAACGGCTCCAACGATTTTGATTCATACCTAAAATAGTCATCGATAAGCTCATCAACTGCCACAAGTCCCATATCTGTAAAAATTTCAGGAGCTTCGCCCCATCAATGCAGATAGATTCCCAATTATCAGGCTTCAGATACAACTGAAACGAAAAAAATCAAGTGGAGTAGATTGAGCATGAAAATCTCTAGAATTAATGTTCAGTAACATTTTCACCTGAAATTGAAAATAAGCTTTAAATTCGAGAAAATGTGATTATTCAATTGCAAATTATTGTTGATTCTATTAAATCATTCACTATGAAGAGATAGCAGACCTCATGTGTGTCTCCAGCGTTATTGCCCTGTCACCAGCTGGCTTAAATCTTTGAATAGTAGACTTGAGATGCGCGGGAACACTAGCGTCAGGTGATCAATTTTCATAACGACAAGGAAAGTTGTGTGAGTGCGCCAAACCAGATTTTTCCTTTTATATTATCCTTGAAATGCAAAATTTCCAAAAACCTTGTATATACGTCGACGCCCAATTAAAAAAGGAACATACCTGTCAAATTTCACGAAAATAAAATTACCGCGTTTCGCCGTAAATGCGCAACATATAAACTTATAAACATTCAAACATCAAGGGAAATGCCAAACCGTCGATTTGAATCTTAGACCTCACTTCGCTCGGTCAATAAATCAACAGAAAATTCATCTTCTCAACAAAAATGAACAGTTTATCGAATATACCAGTAACAGCTATTCTCTATGGAAGGCAGTGACAAGGCAGAGAATCGTCATCGCTGGTCTCCTATCTTTCTTCACTGCTGTTATAACATGAACCTACTCCACTAATTTTCATACTCCTAGACAACCTTATAGAGTACCTAATAAAATATAAAATAATAAGAAATTGTCAAAAACCACAGATTTATTGATAGACAGATTACTAGAGATTGATAATGGTGTAACATCCGAAACCGGTCTTTCTAACTATCAATAAATCTGTCGTTTTTGACAATTTCATAGTATTTTTATTCAATATGAATAATCACCACAATATCAACTTCTCAACTACACAAAAAGTATTATAAAATATACTAAAAAATATAGATTCAGTAGAAGCAAGTCAAAGAGTAGTAGTAGATTTTAGTTCAGCAATGAAGTAGTTTTTCTGAATTTGCTGAACATGATATTTTTCACTCACTATGTTATAATGATATCAAATCAAATTGAAACAATAAGCAACGTTGAACATGATTATTGGAATATTGGAACTTCACATTATTTCAATCAAGTTCACCAATTCATTTGTACTCACGGTTTTTTTTTTTTTTGCTTTTCAGAGGGATTGACAAAACTATCGGAAGGATTAGCAACTAATCTCTCTAATAACCGATTGTAAGTATGTTTCTCTCTTTATACACCATATTAATATGTTATGTAATTTTCCAACAAAATAAACATAAAATTTACACAAACTCAGTTCTCCGGCACTGAATTTTCATCATCAGCATCAGTGGCGCTACAACCCGCTGCAGGTCTTGGCCTCCTCCAGTATTCTCCTCCATTCGTCTCTGTCTTCCGCCCTCACTTTCCAACCTCTGGCTCCAATCACTTGTGCGTCCTTGTCAACACCGTCCATCCAGCGCAGTCTTGGCCTTCCAGGTCTTCGCCTCCCTTCCATCCTGTACAGCATGAGTCTCCTTGGTGGGTATGTCTCATCTGCCCGAATAAGGTGGCCAGCCCATCGCAGTCTACCAATTTTGATCATTTTGACCACATCAGGTTCACGATATACTTGGTAGAGCTCCTCATTCTTCCTCCTCCGCCAGGTCTCATCCACTTTTATTCCACCACAGATGCTTCGCAGTACCCTCCTCTCAAAAACTTTGAGTTGACTCTCGTCTTTTTTGGACAGTGTCCATGTTTCACTGCCATACATGAGTACTGGCAGGTTTAGCGAGCGATAAATTTTAAACTTTGTGGCTCTGCTCAGCACTTTGTTTTTTATATACTTGGAGAGACCATAGAAGCATCTGCTGGACAGGAGATTTCTCCTTTCCTTTTCTCCTTTGTTGATTCGTTTTTACCATCGACGAGGGAGCCCAGGTATACAAAATCATCTTTAACCTCAAAACAGTTATCATCCATCTGAAGCCTCTCCCCGATGTTGTGGTTCGTTGATGTGATCATGATTTTTTTTTGTTTTCATTTATGTGAAGGCCCATTTGCAATGCTGCAGTTTTAATATTTTTAAAGGCTTCATTCACCGATCTTCCAATGATATCAATGTCGTTTGCGTACGCTAGAATTTGGGTTGATTTATATAAAAATATTCCCTTCAGTGTTGACTTTTGACTCACGAATGACTTTCTCTAAAGCTATATTAAATAACAAACATGAAAGAGCATCTCCTTGTCCCAGCCCTGCCTCCATCTCAAAAGGCTCCGACAGATGGCTTTGTATCTTCACCCGGCATACAACTTTAGACAAGGATGCTTTTGTGAGGTTGATTAGCTTCCTTGGGAATTGAAATTCCTCCATGGCTTCGAATAGCCTTACTCTCAGGATACTGTCATAGGCCGCGGTGGAATCCAAGAAGAGGTGGGAGGTTCCTATTTTGTATTCATGAGCCTTCTCTAGAATCTGTCGCAGCGAGAATATTTGATCTATTGTAGAGCATCCGGAATTTTACTGAGCTAAATAACACCAGGAGATAACACTACGGTGAAATTCGCGTTCTGAAATCAGTATCTGGCAGTGGGCAGATTTTGATGGGATGAGTACAGTTGTTACAGTGACTTTCTTTCTACAGGTTATCTAATGGAGAAGAGAGGAGAGATTTCGTGTTGCACGATGTGCTGGGTGCTGATGGAGTTTTCAAAACTGATGTTGGCTCCTCAGGCATAATTGTTGAAGCTGGTGCAAAGATTCCCGAAGACGCTGAACTTATTCTCGATAATCTGGAGTGAGTAGCCTACCTTACATTTGTATTTGAACGAGGGTCATAATTTCAAATCTTCACTTGGCCATACATTCGATTAAATTCAATTAATTTTCTCCACCTGGATACAATTTGTAACCCGGCGCCTTCACCAAATATGTAATCAAGATGGCGGGAATAGAGAGAACTATAATGGGTTTTCAGGTCGTTCAGGTTTTTCAAAATAAAAATTATTATTTAGAATTATGGGTCTGAAAAGAAAAAAAAAGTATAATGAACTATTATCCTACTTTACCTTGAAAATTGTCCCTTGGCCTGGTCCTCAAAGGCCCGGTTAAACCATTCCCGACTTTAAATAAATAAATAAATAAATAAATATATAGAAAAAACTTCTGCCAGCTGATTAAATCAAAGCACCAGTTTTCCCTAAAAAAATCAAATCCTGAAAACACAATTATGCAGGCTTAAACTGCCCGAACTGTGACAGCCTATATTGAATTCTCAAGACAGAATCCTTCAGGTAACCAATGCCTTAACTCAACAAATAACTTCACAAACGGTTCAAAAATACGGGCCTCGAAAGAAAAATTCGAAATCTATTTACGTGAAAAAAACATGCAGCCTTGATTTACAGACCAAAAGTCGACTCACTCTTGTTTGTATAGCATGGAGCTAAAAATCATGATATTGCCTTCAAGGAACGTGATAAAACACACGCTTCATCTTCGGACATTGGAGATCTTCTCGCTTTATCAATTACATTAAATAATTGAATCCGCTACCAGATTTCCAATTCACAAAATAATATTCCAATAAAATTGAATGGGTTTTGATGTCATGTGTATGACAAATTTGAAGCAGAGTCTTAAGCAATAAGTATGTACAATTCAAAAATCAATACAATAAAAGTACTAGCGGGGCACCCGAGCTACGCTACGGGAAGTAAAAGCTAGATTATTTTTGAGAGATATTTGTGATAGAAATTTAATCAAAATCGTTATTATCATTTTGTATTGATAAAAGAAACTCCCGTCATGAAATTCTGTTTTATGAAACATTAAGATTTGAATAATTACCGTATCTTTACTCCCGGGTATAGAATGAAACTGGTTAGCTCTGGAATGAAACGGCAGTTCCCAATCAAACTGTTTCTCAATAAATGTATTTCCAATAAGTTCTTCAACTCAGTGCTATCTAATGAAGTGACAGAGCTCAAATCTTGTTGAACGAGCGTTAGCGAATTCTCACTTTTGAATTATGCCAAAGACGTTGTCCGTCTGTTTGTATGTTCTACAATATCTTTAGAAAGTGTTGTTCAATCAGCTTCAAATTTCAAACACGTATTCTTCGAGCCATTTGACAGGTCGAGTCTGTTGGACAAAAAAATTGACTCACTCCTTCGTTCTTTTCCAGGAAATCTGTCTTTCTTCAATGATAGTTTTCAAAAAAAAAAATAAAAGTCAAGTATGAAATTATTAAAGGCATAAATTTCAAATTCAAACTCATTTCCACACAGTACAAACATTTCAACTATAAGATACATCACAAATGCAATGAATTATAATCAATTCAAATGAACAATATATTCCTCACAGAAAATCATAAATCAATGATTCTTGAATGGCAAGTTTTGAACTTTAAATTTTACTATATTTCCCGCTCCATTAAACTATGAACCCTCTCATCTACTATTTCTTGATTATTTAACTATAAATGTTCCGCTACCACTTTCGTTTTATGACGGCTTCAAAAGTTACCGTTCTATGGATACTTTGTATTATCATAGAGGAAAGATAGCATAAGAAAATATCTCATGGTATTTCAACTTCAAATTTCAAGGCGATTCAATGTTTCTATAATTCTATATTTTTCTTCCACTACTCACACCGATTACTGGCGACTATTGTCTATTATTAGTGTTTTTGGGGTGAGAAAGTAAGAGCGGCACAGTATGAGAGACTACCAGTGGCACCTTGCTCCACCAAAAATGAGAAAAATAAGTATCCTATTATATTAAGCGAGCAATTTCTGTATATATAAATGGTTATGTGGTTATCTGGTTATATGGGTATATATTCATTTTCAACGGATCTCGAAAACGGCTCTGACGATTTTTACGAAAATCGCACTAGATTGCACTAGGTCTCAACTCTTTGATAACTCGCTGAAGGAAATTAAAAGGATAAATACGTCCTTGGAGAGGCAGCTGGAAATTTTGTCGTCTGTCGATACCGTGATGGAAGAGAGTGAACGAGTGTATGTGCGTGGGATCATCCAGCTGATCTCACGAGAAGTAAAATTCAGCAAGAGAAACTTATTTTCGTTTATTTCTCTTTTTTTTAGAAAACATGTTAAAAAAAACGAACGTGTGAAAAAAAACTTATTTTCGTTTATTTCTCTTTTTTTTAGAAAACATGTTTACTTCAGAAAGTCTAAAATAGTAACTAGATGCTGTTAGTGATACATAGTGTATTAACAAATATTGTAGCAAACATAGTTAATCATTCTAAATCGAATTCATAGTATATCTATTTGTAATTGATGATGTGATGGTTTTTTGAATTGTGAATAAATTGTTATTTTGATGAGTGACAGTGGCTTAACCTACATTTTTTGGACTGTAGTATAAATTTGAAACGGGACAGTTTTGAGCATAAGCCTGTTGTGCCTTTTCATATAACTGTGAAAATAATTGTACGAATGAGAAAACGAATAAATAAATATAAACTATAAATACAATCTTTCGTTACAAATTTTCTATGCTTTTAAACTCCAGAGCGAAGCTCGGTCCCCCGATATTTAGGATTACCAGCTTGAGTTAACATTGAAATTTGGAACTTGACGCCCTATACCATGGGCTATTTTCTTATGCTATCTTTTCTTTATATTATTATCTACCAGAAATTGATGGAATATGATAGAGAAACGTTTACTGATCCAAATAATCTATCTACCTTGCTAACCTTGAACTTGAATGTTAATTTCAATAAATATTCTAATGAAAAACACTTCATTGACATGAGCTACTTTTTAAAACCTGACGATGGTGTGATCACCGAAACTAGTTGTTAAAATATTTAAAAAATTTTTTTCAAATAAAGGGTGTCATAAGATTTTATATTGTTTCATAAATATTCTAATGAGTATGTTATTTTGAAGATGCACTTATCAGGAGCCAACATCAGTACAAGGATATAGCCAAGAATTGCTACTGAACCAATATTATGTAACGAAAATTTTCCATTATGGCAAGGATGGTAATACGAACTTTGTGAAACGCACAGAGGTGCCATTCGAGTCGTTTGCCAGTTGGTTTGAGAGAATTGATACCTCCTCAAATGGTGAACAAATAATGCACACGTGTAAAGTGAGTACACCCTTGATTTTTCATCAATTATTGATCTATCATACCTTAGATGCAATTACCTGACAGTAGGAGACTGCATCAAATAAGAAATAGAAATCGAAATAACCTTTTCTCACTATATTTCTTATACGAAATAAAATCTGGTGTGGTACACTCACACAACTTTCCTTGCTCATTGAACTGTAGAAGCTGCGTTTACACCGGAGTTAATAACACAAGTTTTTAACATATTCTTGTTTTCAACTGATGTTAATTACAAAAGTCAATAACATCATGTTGAGTTGCGTTTACACCGGAGTTGATAACATGATTTATTAATAAAAACTTGTCAACTTGACTTAATCGACAAAAAATTCTCTTGAAAAAAGTAAATAACTCGTGTTTTCAACAGAAAATCCCTTTTTATTAACAAGATTTATGTTATCCATCGAGAGTCGGTAAAGATCAAAGGAAATGTGTTATGTTAATAATAAAAGCCTATTTTATTGCATTAACTTTTGTCAATAACAGGTTACTATCTTCCCCGCAACCCCCTCGCCAAGCATCCCTACCCTACAACTACAGTTACAGACAAAACACGTGACAAAGTTATTAACTTTTGTTGATAACAAAACTAGCAGCCAAAAGAAAATGTTATCAACTTATGTTGAAAACTTTTGTTTTAAACTCTGGTGTAAACGCATAATAATTTATTTACATTTGATCAGATGAAGATCATTATGTTAATGATCACACACATGTTTCAATTTGGGGCCGGTTTCCGAGCTCGGGATTTTGTCAAGTTCTAGACTTTAAACAGCTGGAGTAAGAAAATCGGCATTCTGAAACGGGGCGTAGTCATAGTCATTGTCAAAGTCACGTTTGAATTGAATTTCAAAAAACTAGAAAATTAAACACAAAATAATATAAAGAGAAGTGTATATAACTTAGTGTAAAGTTTCAGCTGTTTTGAATTATTTAGAAATGTTTTATTTCGTCAAGGAAAAACGTTTCCAATTATAGAAATTTTTTTTTTTTTTTTATTTAAAAATTAGCACCTAGTCTGAGACTAACAAGCTATTTATTTTATCCTAATTTTACTAAATGGACTTTTTCAAACCTCATCCTATGATTCAGTTTGTCTAGTTTTTGACTACAATTACTTAGTCTAGTTTGTATCCTATAAAATAGTTTCATACAATCAAGTTAGTAGGCCAATAATAATTTGTTTGGTTTGAAGGGATGAACATTTCACTATCACTAAAACCAGCTTCAAGCCATCAATTCACAACACAAATTTCACTTCACTAACTCATGCGGTTTTGTTCTTTTGAGCCTCCTGACCAGATTATCAACATCAAGCAGCTGGATTGCCTCTATATTGTCGTGCTGGTGGAGTCTCTCTTCATGCTTGGCCACAAAGTGCTCAATAACTTTCGTGACTGTCTCCAATTGAAGGTCGCGATGAAGATCAGCATTTCTGATGTACCAAGGAGCGTCAACAATATTTCTTAGTACCTTATTTTGAAATCGTTGGATAATTTTTACATTGGATGGTTTAGTACAGCCCCAAAGTTGAATGCCATAAGTCCATGCTGGTTTCAGTACGGTAGCTGTTTATATAGTAGAATCTTGTTGTATATGGACAGCCTGGATCCTCTTCCCAGCAACCAATACATCTTTTTGAATTTAATTCCTAGTTCTTCCCTTTTCTTCTTGACGTGTGCTTTCCATTTGAGCTTGACATCCAGCGTCATACCCAAATATTTGGCAGTATTAGCATGTGGAATGACTTTCTCATTTATATATACTGGAATATATTGAATTCTTTTATTAGTAAAATTCACATGTACAGACTTGGTATCATTTAGTTTAATTAGCCAATGATTTGTCCATGTGTTTACTTCATTAACTGCTCTTTGTAACTTTTCTGTAGATTCCTCAATATCTTCTGCGACTGAGAGAATAGCAGTATCATCTGCAAATGTAGCTATAGTGACTCCTGCTGGCTTTGGAATGTCACTAGTGTACAGTGTATACAAAACTGGCCCTAGCACACTTCCTTGGGGTACACCAGCTTTAATTTGCCTTAGTGTAGAATATTCATCATCCAGCTTCACTCTGAAATATCTCTCGTCCAAGTAGGACTTCAATAATTGGCTAAATGCTGCGGGTAGGACTTGTTCTAATTTATGGCACAAGCCTTCATGCCAAACCTTGTCGAAAGCTTGGGCAATATCCAAGAAGACAGTAGAACATACCTTTTTCTCCTCAAGGCATCTTTCCATTACATCTGTTAGTCTGTGTACTTGATTAATTGTTGAATGTTTACTACGGAATCCAAACTGGTGGTAAGGTATAAGTTGTTTATCCTGTAGAATTGGTTTTAATCTTGCCAACAGTAATCTTTCAAAAAGTTTTGATAGTACCGGTAAGAGTGTTATTGGTCTATAAGAGGTTACTTCATTTAGTGACTTTCCGGGCTTAGGTAGCATTATAACTTCGGCTACTTTCCATAAACTTGGCACATACTTTAAATGGAAAGCTGCATTGAAAATATGACTCAATTTCACAATTGCTTTTCTAGGAAGATGTTGAAGTATTTCTCCTGTTATGAGGTCATATCCGGGTGATTTCTTCTTTGCCATATTATTTATTTCTTTTTTAACTTCTCTTGGCGATGTTGGAGGGATATTATCCAAAAGTATTGGCTGTATGATTACATTCATTCCATCATTGAGCACTCTATCATCATGAGGAGTAAATGTTTTCTCAAGATGGTTTGCAAACAAAACCACTTTTTCCTTACTGCTGTGAGCCCATGTTCCATCTTCTTTTCTTATTGGTGCCACTTGTTCCACTGGTCTTTTTATTTTCTTTGTCGCTCTCCATACTGAGTAGTTGGTACTGGCCTCATTACTTAGTTCCTCCAGGTAAGTGTTAATCTCTTGCTGTTTTATTTCATGTATTGCTCCTCTCAAGTTCTGTGTAATTCTATTCAGTTCTATTTCACTTCTTGGATCTCTTGTCGTTTGCCAGATTCTTCTAGTTCTTCTTCTTTCTGCTATCAGCTCTCTTACTACTTGGGGGTAGCAATTACCTTCTATCATGTGCATGTGATGTTCTATCATGTGCTTTAATGATTCTATGTCTGTATATTTATTTATTAGTTGTGGTGCTCCGGGTTTTTTCACAGCAGAGCTATGAATTGTAAGGACAATTGGTGAATGATCGGAGTTAAGATCAAATTCTTCCTCAACCTCTATAGTGTTGGCTGATATGTACTTTGTGATGAAGAAGTCTAACAGGTCTGGGATCTTAGCTCTATCTGTTGGCCAGTAAGTTGGCTTCCTTGTCGAATGTACTTCGCAGTTGTATTCATCAACAGCCAGTTGTAACTCCTTCCCTTTGGTTGTGGTTAGTCTCGAGCCCCATCTAGTATTCTTCGAGTTGAAGTCTCCACTGATGATGAATTTTCCTGTGAAATATCTTAAAAAATCACTGTAATCTGGTTTCTTCAAGCTGAATCGAGGAGGGCAGTAGACAGCTGCGATCGTTATCATTCCACTCGAATGGCATGTAAGTTTCACTTTTACGGAAATCGACTGGAACTCTTGCAATTCTATTTTCTTATACTCATGATGAATTAATTCTTCTTTAACCATCACCGCACTTCCTCCACGAGCACTGTTCTGGGGATGTACTGCATGATATATTTTGTAACCTCTCATTTTCAAATACGATTGCTTTGTGAAATGTGTTTCTGAAATCAGGCAAACATAAATTTTTTGTTCAATTAGAATTGCCAATAGATCATCTTTATGCTGTAATAGACCGTTGGCGTTCCATGTCATTAATCTAAATCTACCTTCCATATTTCTTGTAAGTGCTTTCTTTCACTGTAGTATTCTCTTGTTTTTCTAGTCTAGAAAGAATTGTTTTATTGAATTGCTCCTGCCTAACTAGCTTTTCAAGAATTAATTGGAGTTGAGAGGCTATATTCAATCCTAAATCTTCACCTAAGCTCTGCGATATAAGTTGGGTTTTCTCATTCATTTTGTTAACTGGGACTTGTTTTACTCTATCCGAATAAGACTGATTCTCAATAACTCGAGCATCTCTTAATACCCTTTGAGGCACAGTAGTTTTATTTCCCTCATTGGTTTTTGGTTGTTTCTTCTTATTCCGAAGTGCTTGCAGTTCTTGTGCCACTAGACACCCTCTATAATTAGCTGGATGTTCCATTCCACAATTGTAGCACTTTGCTTTTTCTTCTTTTGGCTTTGTACAGCTGGTGGTAAGGTGGGGACCGGCACATTTCACACACCTGGGATCTTTCCTACAATATTTTTTAGTATGCCCCCAGGCTTGGCAATTTTTGCATTGGGGTAGGAATTTCGGCTTCTTGATTGGCACAACCTCAATTTTCATGCCCATGATTGCATGGATTTCATAAATTTTATTTATATTCTCTGAATTATCAAAAGTGAGCATGAAAATTGGAAGTGGTTCTTTAGTCTTCCACTGCAGTATGTTTACAACATCCAGAATTTTAAATCCTTTCTCTTGAAGTTCTTCCTTTATATCACCTGGATCGCAAGTGCTATGCAATTTCTCAACAATTACTCTAATAGGTCTAGTTTGTTTGTTTTCAAACGAAGACCAATTCATATTTTCTTCGTTCAGCACTGCCGTAGCTAATCTGTAATTCTTTTCTGTGTTAACATTGAGTTTTAGACTATCATTATTCAGTAAAGTCACCTTGTAAGAATTTTTCTCCATTTTTTTATTTAGAATCTTATAGATAACTTGATAATTTTGAATATTGTATAATATGATGGGTGGTGGTTTCAAAATTTTATTTGACTGTTGATTGTTGGTGGAAAACTGTTCATGTCCAGTGTCATCTTTCGATTTATTCTCTTTATTTGAAGAAGCATTTCGCTCATTTCTTGAATAGAATGGAGGTGATTTTTCTTGTGATGGAGGCGAAAGTGAAGTATTCAGCTTCCTCTTCTTAGATCTCCCATTTTTCACTCTCACCCACTCCGTCTCCTTGGCAAGTTCCTCCTCATCTGTACAGTAACCAGTACTACGTGATGCATTTTTAACATTATCAGATTTTCCACCTTTTGGTTGATTTTTCTTAATTGTTGTTGATTGGTGTTGATCCGACTTACTACTCTCTACAACTTTCAAATTGTTGGAAGCTGCAGGGGCCGAGTTGAAATTAGCGCTCTCTAACTGACACAGCTTCATTTGAAGTACTTCCAGTTTTTTTTCAAACATGTTGTTTTTACTTTCTGCTACTCGCATCCTATTGTCAGCTTCCTTCCATGCATTATATAGTATTTGCTCTGCCGGAGTTTTAAGCTGGTCTGGTTGAATGAATTTTTCTGGTGATGTATCTCCTTCATTCATGGTGATTGATGGTGGTGGTGATGAATTGCAGCTATTATCTTCAACTTCTTCAAATTCTGGAATTAAGAAAGTCGAAGGTTTAACTAGTTTCCATTCCTTTCCATTCATTATTCTGATTAATATAACTATTATGACGGCTCAGCAGTTTTTTCTCGCCAGTTGGTTTTTCGCGAGGTGACCGACCGCGGCAGGCGACCTGAACGTACGGACGCGAGCGCGCACATGCGTACTACTTCCACTCACAGCCGGCTCTATTTTTCCAGCGTAAGCAAACCTATTGTTCTATTGAATATAGTAAACGACACTAAACTACACTAAACGACACTACTATAACTATGTATACTATTACTGAAATACTATTAAACACTCTCTACATGTTACCACTTCGGTGTCTAACCGCTGACTGATTATAGAAATGAGAAAATAAAAACTGTGAATACTGTTATAGAAAACTGCGACTATGCCCTGGTTTGGAAAGCTAATTTTTTGACTCCAGCTGTTCAAAGTCTAGAACTTGTGACGTTATTTTTGTGAATAACGGTTTGCCTGGCTTTGCTGCAGTTGGTAAAGCATGAGTAAAAAATTATTATACAACTCTGGTTGTGGTTCTTGGAATACAAGTTAGACAAAACTCTTATAGGCTCGCCCAGGAGCTCCCGCAATTCCCTGCTCTGGGACAATTCATATAAATCTCTGGAACGTGTTATTTCCAAAGATTCGATCATCAATTTTAGATATTGCTGTCTAAACCAACTTATTCGGTGAAGAATAAAGTCGGATGGTAATTTTCTTGATATTTCAATACTGGTAACTTGATAGATAAATATGAGATTGGTTATGCATGGAAGTGGGGAAATAAATTAAGGATACACCATAAAGAATTTGATACATATATTGTACAAGAATATTACGGAGCTCCTGCGATTTTCCCAGAAATGAGACTTTCCAAATGAGATTTTCAGACTCAGGGGACCTTGAAACATAAAGAAAACTTGAAATTGGGGTACCTTTTTTTTTGGAAAGCAATACTTTCCTCACCCATGGTAATAGGGCAAGGAAAGTGAGAAGTGACTTCGATTTTTTGTTAGATCTTTTTTCAAACATACCTGCACAAAGGTTTAACCCCCATGCAGGTTGTAATAAATTGAATTTGGATGAGACCTTGAGGTTGTGAATGAAAGTCATACATAATTTCGCTCCTGGGTTTTGGAAGATTTTGTGTTATAAATAGTCACGGATAAGTACAAATTTTGTATTAATTTCATTATTAATTGTTTCTTGATCACGTTTTATTTTATCATTTTGTTTTAGATTTTAATTCTTAATTCTATTTTATAAGCCAAACATCGTTTAGAGGTTATTTTGAGGTTAGGTTTTCGAGATTTAAAAATAAACATAGATAGTTTACTTGACTAAAATTATAACCAAATTAAAATCCTATCATTTATAAATCAATTATTATTATTGCAAGTTATATAATTTCTTAGATAGGAAGATGAGCTCAAGCAGAACACCGAAGGTTAATAATAGAAATGTAAACATAGCGGGAGTACTTACGCGTTCCCAAAACCAAAATTCAAAAACGCCAAAACCAAAAACCCCAGTTCTTCAAACTACTTTAGCCGAAAAAGTTGCTCAACTACAATGTAGCCATACTAATTTAAAAAACCAATTAGAAGTAACTCTAAAAACGTCTGAGGAAGAAAGGTTAGGGATGGTAGAAGAAATCAAATCTTTGGAACTGATTATAAAATTACAAGATGGAGACCATAAAAAAGAAATACTAAATCTAAAAAATCAATGTAGTCTAATGTCGGAGGAAATGAAGAAACTAAAATCTAAATTTGATAATACTAAATGTATGATAGAACCTCCGTCCAAGTGCAAAAAAATAGAATCTAACCTAAATGATGGGAAATGCTCTGAAAATGGTCGAAATAAAACGTACAGTGAGGTTTTGAAGACAGCAACCAAAAATATAGCTGAGGGAAATAGAGATAGGAAAGGAAGAGTTCTGCTACTGACGTCCAGTCATGGACGTGATTGCAGTGATCTCCTTGATAAAAGATTAGAAAATAAATTCTATGTCCAATGTTTTTTCAAGCCAAGTGCATCAATTAATGCAGTTGTAGAGTCAGCTAGGGAACAAACTAAAGACTCTGATGAAAATGACTATCTAATTGTACTGGGTGGCTCAAATAATATGAATGAGCCTAATTTGAATCATCTTCCTCAAGTAACAGAAAAAATCAAGGAAATTGTGCCACTCAGCAAAAAAACAAACTTAATAATAAGTACTATTCCTAATAGGTTTGATAGGCCAGAATTAAAAGAAGCAATCAATTCGACAAACAAATCAATCCATAATACAATCAACAGCCTAAAAAATAAGAATTCTAAGCAACTGGGGATTTGTTTTCTAAATGAAAGGCTGAAAAGACATAACTTCACTAATCATGGGTTGCATCTAAATCGATCTGGCAAAGTAATCTTTTGTAATAGATTGGCAGAGCTGATTGAAAGCCGTTTGCAATCATCTGGTTTAAAAACAGTCAAAAAAACAAGTAACGATTTTTTAGTAAATTGGCTCAAAACAGGGAAAGGGAAATAGCTACAAATGCTAGAGATAGAGTAGCACAAGATGGTAAGGTTTTTAGTATTTATCATCAAAATATTCAGTATCTTCGCAACAAAATTGACAGATTAGAAGTATTTCTTAAACAAGAGGATCCTGACATTGTTATTTTCACAGAGCATGGCTTAAAAATAAAGGAAATAAATCAAGTTAGGATTCCAGGCTATTCACTGAGATCAGAATTTTGTAGAATAGCTCATAGAAGTGGTGGTGTATGTATATTCACTAGCAATGCTAAACATACCCAAACTTATGAACTGGATTTTGTTGAGAGATTTTCTGTTGAGATGGATTTAGAGGTGACGGGACTAAGGTTAAAAATTGATGATCGATTTGAGGTAGCAGTGTTAGGTATCTATAGGTCACCAAATGGAGACTGGTAAAAATTTTGTGAGCTGCTCCATACACTTTTGGAAATTACAACCACTCGTTTCACAAATGTTATAGTAGTAGGAGATTTCAATACCGATTCAGCCAGGCAGGATAAAATGACAGAGGATATTAGAGATATTATTAATATGAATAATTCAGAAATTAAGGTCCACGAATATACAAGAGTAACTCGAACTTCACAGACAATTATTGATAATATCCTCACAAATATAGAAGGTTGTAATGTCAGGTTAGGTAGCTCCCCAGGTAGCACACCTACGTGTTTCCAACGTTGAAATTTGGTTGTTGAGGTTGAATAACCGTTAGCGGTTGAATTCTTCAACGTTTTAAATGCAACGTTGTTTTTAACGGTTGATCTATCGTTGAAAACACGTTGAAAACGAGCTTCCAATTCCACCACTCACAGCGCTACAGTAGTCCTTACACAAAAACGGATCTATCAACGACGATCGACTGATCAACGCCATTTCTTGTTTGAATTCTCATCACGTTGATGAAAGCTGTGAACTCTTTTAGAAGAGTCTACCTATTCCACTTTGACTTGGTAAGTTTATTTAATTTATTATTCTTATTTAAAAGATGAGATTGTTTGGTGATTTATTGTCTAAACTTCAAAACAAATATTGTGTGTTGAACATATTAATTATGTTTACATTTGAGGTTAGGGTTAGGTAAGTTATATTATTATGTTTTAAATTAGAGGGCTCTAATTTAATATAATTATTAAAAATTAATATAATACAATAAGCTTGGTTTTAAGTATTTTACATGTAGCCTACTACTTAACTTCCAAATAAATTACTATTACTTTGATTCCTCCACAAATATTTTCATTATGCTATCTATGTATTGTTTTTGTCACAGGACTGCTTGTGTTGAGAAATTCCATCGAACTTAATATAATAACACTGAACTTAATATAATATAAATCACTTAACATCAAAGTGATTGTTTTTAACAAGTTCAGTAATTAACTCGGTGATCCAAGAAATTGAAAACGGGTGTCCGGAGTTCAGCTCATAAATATTAACATTTTCCAATATCGTCATTCCATGGTGACGAAATTTAGCTTAAACTTGTTTATTTTAAAATTGAATTTTCAATTAATTTATGCATGTTTACAACCCATATATGTCAAGGATATTTTTGATTAATTTCATTGTGATTTTAAACTTTTGGTCTAGGTTTACAAAATTTAGCAGGCCAATAAAAAATGTTTGAAATATCGGGATACAACTGTTTTTTTCATAAAACTAAGTATGTACCTACAGTAACTATTAAATTTTACTCATAAATCTAAAAATAAATTTTATATAGAGCCTTATTTGTTTACTTCTATAGGCCTAATGAAAGAGGAGTATTTCAAGTTAAAATTCGTCTATGCTACAAAATTTGGAAACCCAATATTCTTACTTTATTCTTAGTTCTTTTGAATGTTTGAACAAACAGCTGGCGTGACTTTCTCGTCTGACTATTGTATAGTAATGGACTATTTTTATCTAAAAAACAGTCATCACCTCGCACATTATTAGATGTGCACTTGAGAAAAATTTCTGTACTTGTTGTTAAAAGCAATTCCCTTTTAACCATGCAACATCTGTATCAAATAATAACTCCTATGTGGTGGCAAAATTTCATCTGCCTTCATATTATAGAATTTCTTATTAAAATTGATATTACCTTATGTTTCAGATTCTATCAAAAAATCTTGTGGGTCGACTGTGGGCATTGAGACCCAAATTGAAGACGCTATTAAGGATTGGCTAAAATATGCGACGGTCAGAGTATTTTCAGTGGAGAAAAAAACAATCTAATTTCGTCGGTAATTAAAAAGTATTATGAAATGAAAGTGGAAAGTTATTTTGAAAGTCCCTTTCTATTGAAACACTGTAATAAAATATTTGTTTCTCTATTGCATAAATCACAAACTATCATCATACCTGAAAACTAAAATGTAGGCGGGTTTATACGATGCCAATTGACAAGACAATAATATTGTCTTCTGAAATTTATAGCTGGTGTAAAGTATCAATTGAATCTTTTAATTCTAGAACCATCATCTAGGCATAGCTAAATAAAAACTAATTGACAATTATTATTGTTTTGCCAATTGGCATAGTTTAAACCTGGCATAAATGTCAAGTAAAAATTAAGATGATCTATATTATTTGCTAGAAAGAATTGAGCTATTTTTGCTCACCACAGATAAAATTATCATACTAAAAATTCAAGATTTTTAAACAACTGCTGAATTCTTGAAATAATGGTTTTAATTTATGTTTCTTACAGACATAAAATGTTTTTGAGCTTGGCAGAGTATATTAAATTACCATGGTAATTTGGTTGTAACCATCTTAGTTCTTTAAACAACCTTTCATCATACTATTTTTGTGGATCGAAATTGAAGTAATACCGTATGGAAATAGAAATAAAAATAAAATATCAGTATCCTTTTTGAATCATTTAAATAATGATTAATAATAGTGATTAAATAATTCAAAAAGGATACTGAGATTTTTCTTTTCCTTTCTATTTCTATAAAAAGTAGCCCTATACAGAAAAGAGATGAATATGGTTTTTATTGTGTGTTTTTAATGTCAACTTACCAATGTACCGCATTGCAGGGTAATATTTCTGTTACATGAAATCATATGTAAATAAATGGAAATATGTTTTCGTATTTTCATCTCTTTTCAAATGATTTTAGAAATATTACCATGTAATTGATAAGGTACCGGTTCAAAAGTATGGCTAATTCAACGTCTATTTATAGTTGAGAATAATGGTTGTCACAACGTGCTTTCAACGTCTATTTATGGTTGAGAATAATGGTTGTCACGACATGCTTTCAACGTCTATTTATAGTTGAAAATAATGGTTGTTACAATGTTTTTTCAACTATTATTCAACGTTGAAAATAATGTGGAAACGGCGGACATTTTCTCGTGTTTTCAACGTTGAATTTAAACGTCTTTTCAACGTTAAGGTATTACGTGTTTCTAACGTTATTTCAACGTTTCTGTGCTACCTGGGTCAGATCTATCAGATCATAACTATCAAATTTTAGATGTTAAGTTGCTGGGCCAGAATCCAAGCAGAAAAGAAACTTTTGTGAAAGAAATTCAGCAATATGAGCTAGGAAATATAAATTGTTTGAAGCAGGAACTGCTTCAAGAAAATTGGAGTAGTGTTTATAACAGTTGTAACCTGAATTACAAATATAAGCAATTCATTGATACTCTAAGATTTCACATTAGTGTATGCTGTCCAATAAAAAAAGTCAAAGTAAAAAGTAAATTAAACAAAGTAGATGAATGGATAACTGAAGATATTCTTACTCAAAGAAATATTGTTAGGGAAGCTTATGAGGAATTTAAATTAGTGAGGGATGTTCCGAGTGAAGTCAAATACAAATGTCTAAAGAAAAACTATGCAAAAGAAGTGAGGAAAGCTAAGTGTAAGAAAACAGCTGAAATATTAACAACTAGTACCAATTTTAACTCTGCTGTTTGGGAGGTAATTGATAGAAATAGGAGAGCAGCTCAAAAAGATACAGTTACTAATGTCCCTAGGATAATCGATGAACATGGAAATTATATGGATGATAGTATAGACATTTGTAACTTTTTCAATAAGTATTATCAACAGGTTGCATATAATCTCCAAAAGTCACTGAACACTAATACTTATAATACAACTACATTAAATGCTGAGCCAATTGAAAAGGTATTTAAATTTCATCCATTATCAAGAGATGAGTTGTCAAGAATAATAAAAAATTTGAATAACAAAAAAACAGTAGGATTGGATGGGGTCTCAAGCAAAATTTTAAAAGAATGTGAAAATGAATTACTGGACCCTTTATTGCATCTCCTTAATACTTCACTAGAGCAGGGTATTTTCCCTGATGATCTGAAACAAGGAAAAATTCTGCCAATTTTCAAGAGCGGTGTTTCTGAAAGAGTTGAAAATTATAGACCCATTAGTATTCTAAATGTAATGAGTAAAATTTTTGAAAGAGAAGTTTTAAATAGGCTATTGATGCACCTGGAAGAAATTAATTTCATATGTGATGAACAGCATGGGTTCCAGAAAGGGAAATCTACTAAGACTGCAATAGTATCCCTTGTTGAAAGACTAATAGATATAATAGATTCAGGTGAGAAGGCAGCCGCAATATTTCTTGATTTATCCAAAGCTTTTGATTGTGTGAACCATAGAATATTATTGGAAATACTAAAAACTGTAGGTGTGAATTGTATAGAACTAAAATGGTTTGAATCATATCTCATAGGTAGAAACCAGTGTGTTGAGCTTACCAAGGTGGATGGGAATGAAATAGTAAAAATTAAATCTCAAAAACTGGAGGTCCAGGCTGGAGTACCTCAAGGCTCAATTCTGGGTCCCTTACTGTTTCTGTTGTATGTGAACCAATTACCAAAAGAGTTAAAAGATCACAGAGCTCTGTTGTTTGCTGATGACACATCGCTTATCTTTAACAATTATTTATTAGATAGTCTAGAAATAAATGCTTCTACTGGAGTACAGTCAATTGTCCAATTCTTGAAGCAAAGGCAATTAACAATAAATAGTAAGAAATGTCAATTCCTACAATTCAAAAGTAAATATTATTCAGTAGAGGATAGAGAAATAAATGTGTTTGTAGAGGAAAATGAATTAGACCAAGAAGAGAAAGTAGCATTCTTGGGAATTTTATTGGATAGGAAATTAACATGGCATCCTTACATTGAGAGGATATGTAATAAGATATCATCTGGGGTATTTGTCCTGCGGCAGCTTGCTAGGCTGAATGATAAAAAACTACTGTTAACTGCTTACCATGGACTTATACTATCTCATATTAGGTATGCTATTTTAGTATGGGGTAATTCATTTCAACAAAATATGGACAGGGTGTTTAAGATTCGAAAGAAGGCACTCAGATGTATAGAGAAAGTGAATAAGTTAGACTCTTGTAGGCCTTTATTTAAAAAGCTTGGTCTATTAACTGTGCCATCTTTGTATGTATATGAAGTTGTAATGCATGTGAAAAAGAGTGGAGTGATCCAGAATTCAGATGGGTCACAATAGTAGGTTATTTGAACAAAAACCAGATTATATTGGTAGGAAATTTTATAACAAGCTACCTCAAATCTTGAAAAGTAATGATGATTTGAAGATTTTCAAAAAACAAATTAAAAAATATTCAGTAGATAGAGCTTTTTATAGTGTACAAGAATTCCTTTCAAACCTAAACTAGGTTGAACTACTTAGTGTTAGAATTATTATATAATAACATGACTTGTCTTATACTCCATGACTGGAGTCTTTAGGACATAATCTAAAAAAAAAAAAAAGAGCAAGTGAAATCGCTAATTGAACAGATTTTATAGGTCTCAAGCAAACAGCTGCTCTATTATCACCAGGTGCAATAGCAACAAGTGAAAGATTAGATAATAACAGGTATCATGGCTACTTTTAGAACAGCAAAATAGAAAAGAATTTTCATTTGCTATTTATTATATTATATAAAATATTGGAATTTTGAGGTTAGGCTATAATACCTACTGGTCGGCAACCTAATAATCGATCAAGCTGTGTAATTTGAAACCTAGCCAAACACCTTTGGCAAAACTTTGTTGTAAATAAATAGCATTCAACTAGAGGATTTGGTAACCACATGGCAACTTGTTGTGAATGGAATAACAACTTAAAAAGTTCATAAAGATTCATTGTATGTAATGAGCATGTACAAAACACATAAGATAGATAAAAATATTGAGGAAGTATGTATATTCATTAGGCGCATGGATACATTAATGAATTTTGGATGAACCAATCAAATTGCAGTAGTTGATGGGCGGCAATAACCAGCCGATTCAAATATAACTATAGATATTTATAGAAATGATAAGAATTTATAAGTTATCACTACTCAGTTTATGTATCGGATATGGTCCGAGTAATTATAAAATATAATACATAAGATATAGGTAATAACTTAGCAGATTGGCACGGACTATTTGATCTTTTTAATGGCATAGTAACTGAATATTCAAATATATGCAAATTTGGAAGTCGGAAGTATGATTGTAGAAAATAGGGGTAGAACAGCCCACTTGCTTGCCAGACGCTGCCTTGGAACTCCACCAAATTTTTATAGAGCACAAGTCCCTTTTGTTAAATTGTACATTCGAAAGACTTGAAGTCTAAATTCATTAATTAATTTTTATAAGACTTAGTGATGCTATATTAAAGCATAAGTCATTTAGATATTTATTTATTCCCTTGAAGAAGACGACTCCAACCACCAGAAAATCCAGGATGACAGGAAATTCGGATCGCCACCATCATCTTGGAAATTTCAGCATGTGGGTGAAAATTATCGAAATATATGAATTTAGGGCGCCCTCAGTGCTTCGAGTGAAATAAAAATATAAAAAGCTAGCTCGTCAAAAGGTTATAGATATCGAATTAATATAAAAAAACTTGCGCAAGTCTTAGAAAGTACAAAAAGCATATTTTATTAGTTAAGAATTATATCAGATTTATATGTCTGAAGATGCACGGATGAAAGGAATGTTTAAATTTAATGTTGTTATATATATAAATATATATATATATATATATTATATATATATATATATATATATATATGCCCACCTCCATCATTTACTTTGTTAGCAAATCATGAAGATATAAATGTAGCTCATGTTCACTGGATAAATTGATTTATCTAATTCCACCAGAGGCCAAACCTCAAGCCCTGAGAAATATAATGAGATATATACAGATTATTATATTTGAGATTTATAATTCATCAATTGATCATTTTCATTATTTTGGAAAGAAGATATATTTGAGATTTTTGTTGACAAGCAGCAGCAAGTCGATATCTGAGCTGCATAAAATAAATGCATATGATTAATGATTCAAAAAGCACATGGTAACGTTTTGTGATAGAAAATTAGTGAGCTAATCTGTGATACTTCCTTTTTGATATTTGTTCTTATTTTTATTGTTTTTGCTTGTTGCTCTATACTTATCTATATTTATTTATTCGTTGATTTTTTTTGTAATATAGTCGTATCAATTTTTATGGTGTATCCTTTATTCGTTTCCCCACTTCCATGCATGACCAATCTCATTCTTATTATTATCTAGTTACCAGTATTGAAGTATCAATAAGATTACCATCCGACTATATTCTTCACCGAATATGTTGGTTAAGACAGCAATATATAGCATTGATAATCAAATCTTTGGAAATAATACATCCCAGAGATTTATATAAATTGTCCAAGAACAGAGAATTGCGGGAGCTCCTGGGCGAGCCAGTAGGAATTTGGTATGATTTATATTCTAGGAACCACAATAAGAGTTATATTATCTATTACTCATGCTCTATCGACTGCAGCCAAGCAGAGCAACCCATTATTGAAAGAAATAACGTGACAAGGTACAATTTTTCATTAACAACTCCATAACACTTGTATTTCTCCATAAGGATCAGGTGTTACCCATGCTTTGCAAGGGTTTGTTGAGAGCACAAATAGATTCAATCTTTGGTTAATCAAGAATAGTTATGCAAAATTTTCAGTTGATCACCATAGTAGTACTGTTGTGATAATTATTGGTGAGACATGTATTTCGTATCCCATACATGTATAAGCCGAATTTTTCTCCACATAGAAATCTTACTTCTGATTGATAGAAAAATCAGTTTATTTTATAAAATAGAACTCCAGTATCTTATTAGGAAGTCCTATTCCACCCTCTAGGTTTCCTAATAATTGCGAAGTATTGCTACAACGCGGACTAGCTACAGCCGGGTATGGGCCGGGGTCGGTGACCGTATTGACTGGTGGAGATACTGGACCTACACTTCTCCCCTTGTCCTGATTCTTTACCCTCTGTCTTTGGCGGGAGGTATTTAATTTGAAGGGAAGAGTGTGTGCCCGTGCCGTTGTTGGCCGATTCGGCCCTCGGCTCTTGGAATTCAGGTTGGGTGTTAGGGAGAATTGAGGTAACCTTAACCAAGGATACGGATCCGGATATCAGATCCCCACAAATAATTATATTTGTAAAGGTAGTACACAATCTGAACCAACTGCGAGTTGACGGCGAGCAAAGCTGTACCTGCAAGCCCGGAATAAAGGTTGTAGGTGGAGGAACTCGGGATGGGGTTTAACAAGGAATGATATAGAATTTTTGTTACCGTTTTCGCAATCTGAGACTGCGGGCTGTCGGTGTGCAGACTGAACCTGCGCACCCGGTATTAGATCAATATGATTGGAGAGGCGCAAGTGGTATAAGGTACAGGATATGGTATACCGAGTTTGAGGTATAGGGAATATTTTATCGGGCCTGGGGAATGGAGATTTGTTAATAGGATTGTTCCTTCCTGTAACTAATGGGGTTTGGTTCAATAACTCGCGATCTGTGAATCGCGATATAGTTCTCAGCAAGCTGAACCTGCTAGCTAAAGATAGTATATCTATTTCAATTTTATGATAACTAAAGCTCAAAGGATGAGGTTTCGGGTGTCGGATTTCTGAATCGCGAGCCTGTAGCTGCGAAAGGATTTTCAGCAATTCTGAAACTGCTAAACAGGATTCCCGCGCTAATCTGATGACTGTGCGCCGGTTATTAAGGGCCAATCTGTGACTGCCCTTAAGGGTATAGGAATCACTCTCAATCGTCCGAAACGCTTTTAAATTAATAGTCAGTATGTCGACTATTATGAGAGGATGGGGGAAGGTTTACAAGGATTCTCCTAAGCTTCTCGCTGGTCTGAGAACCGCGACTGGGTCGATCTCCAATCTGTGACTGAGATCCTGCTCTACACAAGGTTTCCTACACCTCTCGCTGGTCTGAGGACCGCGACGGGAACGATCTCTAGTCTGGAACTGAGATCTCGCGCTATACAGGGTAGGAAAATCTAAGAGGAGGGAAGAGAGAGGATGCCGCAGTCTGGGGACTTCGGCGAAGACGTTCTCAAGCTGTACCTGAGAGCAGGAAGCGTTGCAGTCTGTGACTTCAACAAATACGTTCTCAAGCTGTACCTGAGAGTGGAAAGCGTCGCAGTCTGTGACTTCGACAAGGACGTTCCCAAGCTGCACCTGAGAGCAGGAAGTGTTGCAGTCTGTGACTTCAACAAGGACGTTCTCAAGCTGTACCTGAGAGCGGGAAGCGTCACAGTCTGGGAACTTCGACAAGGACGTTCTCAAGTTGTACCTGAGAGCAGGAAGCGTTGCAGTCTGTGACTTCAACAAGGTCGTTCTCAAGCTGTACCTGAGAGCTAGAAGGATTATAGAATAGGGAAAGTGAAGAGAAAGTAAGAGAAAGGATGCCGCAGTCTAGAAACTTCGACGAGGACGAGCTCAAGCTGCACCTGAGTTCTCTAGGGAAAGGATTGGGCTTTTCCTACTTGGAATTACAGCAAGTCAGAAACTGCTAAGCGAATTTAAAATACAGGGCCACTCTATGGTATAAAAATTAATAAGGAAAATACATCCCTAAAAACTGAGATTACCTTATTACAGAAGAGGAAATGTACACAAGTGACCAGTCCTGACATACAGTTACCTGAATCACTGCGGGACTAAATACGGAGAATAGCCAACAAATTCCCGCACTAAACTTAAACGTCGAGAAGCGACAGAGTTGAGACTTAAGAATTAAGCCCTCAAAAATAATCTTCTTAAGAGCCTAGCTAAATTTCCCCACTCAACTATTTGTAGCACAAACTTGAGATCCCTTACAGGTTTCAAAACCAAGGATAACTCGTTCACCCCCAGTGATACGAATTCGGGAAAAATAGCTGACAAGAAAGAAAAACCCACAAGGGAATTTTAACTCCGAGTTGTTCGGACTCGACCTACAACATTCTATGTAACACAAGATAGAATAATAATTAGTATCGGTAACGTCGTAAGGAGAGGAGATTCGCGACCCGATCTCACGCTCAACCACCGAACAACTGCTTCTCTCCCAGGTCTTCTTGAAGCAACACCGGGTCGCTGAAAGTTAGGAGGCCGGGGGAAAAGGGCTTACTGACCAATGGGAGTCTGAAAAGACGATCACGCCACTGGTCATGTGACAGGGTTTGAATCCACTAGTGCTGATGATACGGGTGCAGCTAATGATGACACTGATACTAATTGCTACACTAATCCAGGCCGGTAAACAATATTCCTATTCCAGAAATTTCATGAAGAGCGATACTGAACCGACTCGGTAGCCGCTTATCGTTTTGATGATACGAATGCTGCTAATTTAAAGGGGTTGACGGCGATGGTGATAATGCATATACACAACTACAAATCTAACAAAATATATCTGGCAGACTATTCCTATTCTAAAATAGAATAATTTTGCTGATTTTTCACTGGACGACGGCTCTCCATCCATCACAAAAATTCACTTCGTGATACCCCACTCCTACTATGGAGGGGGGGGGATTGGCGTTGAACATACAAGGCGACGTCAGGGATACCGGCTACAACCACACCATCCTCCCTACTTTTCACATTACGGGAACACATTTCAGCGATGGATAAAAAAACAATCAAGTAGACCAAGACGAGGCGCCATACTGCTAAGAGAGTCGAAGCACTACTGAAGCAATAGAAAGACAACTAGATGGGCTTATACAAAAATATTCAGGTAACAACAGTGTAGAAAGACAAGATTATCATTATCGGGAACGCAATAAAAGCAACCCTACAATAAACAGATAACAAAAATATCCTGAAAGAAAAGGTTCGAACGTCTTATGCGATGCGACAACGAGAGAAGGAGCAAGAAACCAGTGAATCAACCCTGTCACGGCATCTAACGGGAAACGTAATAACTAGTTGAATAAAGTGCTTCCCCCGCACCTTGCGCCGTCTAAGGCTAGTATAGGCAACCCGCACTTCACTCCACCTACGCAATTTGCGTTCGCCTGTTCTTCTGAGTTAGATTCCTCCTCCTCCTCCTCTACACATGGGGGTAACAACTTAATGTCTTTCACATGAACAGTCACTGATTTATTCTCTGCTACTTTAACCTTCACTACTGTAGGACTCAATATCTCAACCACCTCCCAGGGGCCTGAGAACTTTGGAGCGAGTTTCGCGGCAAACTGGTCAACTCCCGAAGATAAATAATGTTCTCTCTTATATATCAACTGACCTGGGGATAACTTAACATCTCGCCTCCGAAGATTATAATAACGGCTAGCGTCCCTATATGCTTTATCCAAATTATCCACTACAATTTTCCTGGTTTGAATTAATACCTTAATATTTTTATGTAGCGTGGCCTGACTACTTTCAAAACCCTGCGTACGTGGATCGTCTTGAGACTCAAATGCGGACTCACCTGGAGCCCTCAATTCCCTACCGAAGTTGAGATAAGCTGGAGTATATTGGGTGCCTTGATGGATAGTTGTATTCATTGCAAAACAAAATTCTCTTAAATATCGGTCCCAATCTGAGTGGTTCTCTCCTACAAAGATTTGTATCATAGTTTTGAGTACACGGTTTACTCTTTCAGTAGGATTACAACTAGGAGAATATGGGGGGGTGAAAAACACATTCACGCCATTATCCTCACAATACAAGCGAAAATACTTGCTAGTGTATTGGGTTCCATTGTCACAAATGAGCATCCTAGGTGCTCCATACCGTGTGACAATCAATTCACAGAAAGCTTTCGTGACTCCTGCGCTATCTGCCTTAGATAGGGCGGCCACTTCCATCCATTTAGTGAACTGATCTTGAAACACGACTATGTAACAGTGTCCTATCTTGGAACGGGGTAACGGGCTGACTAAGTCAGTACTGACAGTCTCCCAAGGGTGAAACAATTTACGGGGATTTTTCATGCGACCATATGGGGTCCTCTGTTCTACCTTAATTTTAATGCAGTCATCACACCTCCGAACATAGTTGGCAACATCATTAAACAATCCAGGCCAATAATATAGGCGCGCTATCTTGTCATATGTACGATATATGCCAAAGTGACCCGCGGTTGGAGCATTATGATTCTGTCGTAAAACTTCAGAGCGACAGCTCACTGGGACACAAAGCTTCCACCCCTCAGCACTCTGCTCTTCCTGGAGTCGCCTCTCAGGCCAAATGTGTCTATACAACAACCCATCTCTAACTGTATAGTCGGGGAATCTCTCGGGGTCTGCAATCAGTAATGATTCAATTCTCTTTACCCAGCTATCGTCGTTCTCTCAACCAATAGCGATAGGGGCCACCCCGCCCTCAGAGTTTGTTTCTCCCAAAGTGAGCTCCTCCTTACAGGGGGTGCGTGAGAGTACATCTGGAACTATGTTGAACTTCCCTTTCCTATATTCAATTTTCAAATTATATTGTTGCATTTCCATTTCCCATCGTGCTAAACGACCAGTGGGATGGGGAATGGCATGCAACCACTTCAAGGACTGATGGTCAGTAATCACAGTAATTTCGTAACCTTCCACATATGATTTAAATTTTCTCAGGGCATATATCACAGCTAGACACTCTTTCTCGGTTGTGGTATATCGGACTTCGGGACCTCTTAAACCCCTACTCGCATAAGCAATAACTTTCTCCTCACCATTAATCTCCTGAGTCAAGACAGCTCCCAACCCTTCGTCGGAGGCATCGGTCTGAATCACAAAGGGCAACTCAAAATGAGGATAGGTTAATACTGGGGCACAGGTTAAAGCATCTTTGATTTTCCAAAATGCCGTTTCCTCCTCTTCTCCCCACTGCCAATTCACCTTCAACTTTAACAAACGATGTAACGGATTTGCTAGCTCTGAAAAATTAGGGACGAACCTACGGTACCAGGAGGCTAACCCTAGGAAGCTCCTGAGAGACTTAACACGCTGCGGGGTAGAGAAATCTCTAACAGCCCTAATCGTTTACGGGTCGGTACGGAGGCCTTGCTCCGTCACAATATGATCTAAGTATTTCAGCTCAGATTTCAGAAAATTGCACTCATCTTTATTTATAATAAGACCTGCGTCTCTCAACCTCTGGAAAACCTCTGCGAGATGTTCTCTATGGAATTCAAGAGTCTCCCCTAATACTACCACATCGTCTTAGTACGCGAACGCATACGGTTCGAGTTTAGGCCCTATCACCTGATCTAGCAAACGTTGAAAGGTAGCTCCAGCTGAGTGTAAGCCGAAAGGCATCACTTTAAATTGAAATAGACCTCTGCCCGGCACTATGAAAGCAGTCAATTCTTTACTCTCCTCATCTAACGGAACTTGCCAATAACCACTCTTCAGGTCAATAGTAGATATACTTAGCATCGCGAAGCCTGTCTAAAATACCAGTCATATTTGGGAGGGGGTAAGCATCTCTATGTGTCACAGAATTAAGTTTACGAAAATCAATACAAAACCTTATTTTCCCATTCGATTTTTTTACTAATACGATAGGAGAACTCCACGAGCTACAGCTGGGTTCTATGACTCCCTGTTCAAGCATTGTATCGACTTCCTCATCGATCACTTTTTGCATGATAGGGTTCCTGGGATAGGGACGAAGTCTGAAGGGTTCAACTCCTTCCTGGAGTTTTATTTTGTGTTTCAAGATATGGGTCCGTCCTGGGAGTGAAGAGAATTTCCGGATTTCTTCTTCCAGAAAATTATCGGATTTCTCCTGCTCAGAGACAACTGATAACCTACCTTCCCTTTCCCTACTCCGTAATCGGACTCCCCGGGGTCGCATTTCTAATACAGCTTCCATCTTACACAGATTTTCCACTCCTAAAATCATACGAGGTTCAATATCTGGGACAACTGACACTTGCCACTTATACTCCTTGCCACATACAGTGACCGGTAAAGTGGTCTCTCCTTCTATTTTAAGACGTTTCGCAATCTCACTAGAAATGTATGACATTTGAGATGAGGTATCTATAGCGGCATCCAGGTCCACCCCCTCTACTCCTACGTACATGTACACCCCGTTATCTCCGACCTCCCTACTTGGTCTAACGGCACCTACAGTCGACACCTTAGAAGTATTCGCTGAACTCTTACTACCATGTATAGCTCCCACTATCTCCAGTTCCCATTCTACTCTATTATGCCTCATATTGATAGTTAAATTATGCTGAATCATAAATGACACTCCTAACAACACGTCAGGCTTAAGGCCTTCCATCACTACAGCCTGGAAAGAAACAGAAATATTTTCTATTTTCAATTGGGTAAAAACTTTTATCGAGAGGAGAGCAGACTTCCCATCAGCGAGTATCGCTTTATGTGTGCAGTTTTCTTTCTTTACTGACCCCTTACGTTCTAATGCTCTCAGAACTTGTGTACTGATGTAGGATTTTTCCAATCCTGTATCAATCAAAGCAACAAATTTCTGGTTCGCCAAACTCACATCAATGAAAGTCCGTGTATCTCCTGACACGGTTCTGGGGCTCAAAATCTTTGTTGAATGAATTACTGAATTTCCCGACGATCTTTTACCCTGGGACTTGCAGTTACACTGATCATGATTCTCCCCATATTCCTTACACTTAGAAAGCTCGGGGCAAGTTGACCTCCAATGTCCTGTCTTTCTACAATTCCAGCACACAGGACCCTGACAAGTACTACTCTCTTCTATCACTTTAGTCTCCCGTGGCTTAGTAGTTGCCTTAGCTGAATTTTCTCCCCGTTTATTGTCCTCGATTTTGGTATTCCGTGAGGACAACCTAGAGTGCTTTTCCTCAGCACGGATTGCCTCATATTCCCTAGTTATATCTAACAGTTGGTCTATGTTTTGGGCTCCTACACTTCGGACATGTAACTTATATCTGGGTAATAAATTCTGATACACCCTCTGCTATATCCTATCCCCGTCGTAACTTCCTAATCTCCTCATTAAAGTGAGTAGGGCTTCGGCATACTCATCAGCCGGTTCGCCCTCCCTCTGCTTCCTTGCAATGATTCGACTTTCAAGATCGTCACTATAAGTATGGGGATAGTATCGGAGTTTAAACGCCTCTACAAAGTAGGCTTACGTCCTCCACTGGGAGCGACGATTCCGCATCCAAAGTAGGGCCCCTCTCTCCATCAGCTCTGATAGGGCTATAAGAGATTGTTCCCCGGATATCTCATATGTGCTCTGAAGTTCAGCGAGCCTCTCGATAAAACTGGGAGCATCTGATACACCATCAAAACGTTAATTCCAACTTCTTACCTTATCACATACAGCACCCTGACTATACGTGCCTTAAGAGCGGTGTGGTGCCGGCTCTATACCTGTTGGTCGATTCACTCTGTTGTGGAGGGATGGCTCGGAGTAGACACGGCTTGTGCCTGGGATAGCATCGTCCCGGCGAGTCTGAGAGGTCGCAGCGGTCCGGGACCGATGGTGTTCAACCATCCTCCTCCTCAGCTCCATCAGAGTCCCCTCTGCCGACAGGCCAAGACTCTCCAGGTAGCTGATCGCTTCCTCCTTACTCAGTTGGTACACCCACGACACTCGAGGGTCGGTTTCTCGCTCCGTGGTGTCTGTCTCGTGATCTCCCTGGTCCTCCTCGTACTCTTGGAGTGTAGACTCCTCTCCCCGTTCCGACATCGTGCACTGGGGTTTACTTAACCTTTGCTCACGATCTACTTGGGCGCCAGACGTCTTAGCCCCACGTTCGGAGACGTCAGTTTTATTAGGAAGTCCTATTCCACCCTCTAGGTTTCCTAATAATTGCGAAGTATTGCTACAACGCAGACTAGCTACAGCCGGGTATGGGCCGGGGTCGGTGACCGTATTGACTGGTGGAGATACTGGACCTACACTTCTCCCCTTGTCCTGATTCTTTACCCTCTGTCTTTGGCGGGAGGTATTTAATTTGAAGGAAAGAGTGTGTGCCCGTGCCATTGTTGGCCGATTCGGCCCTCGGCTCTTGGAATTCAGGTTGGGTGTTAGGGAGAATTGAGGTAACCTTAACCAAGGATATGGATCCGGATATCAGATCCCCACAAATAATTTAATTTGTAAAGGTAGTATGCAATCTGAACCAACTGCAAGTTGACGGCGAGCAAAGCTGTACCTGCAAGCCCGGAATAAAGGTTGTAGGTGGAGGAACTCGGGATGGGGTTTAACAAGGAATGATATAGAATTTTTGTTACCGTTTTCGCAATCTGAGACTGCAGGCTGTCGGTGTGCAGACTGAACCTGCGCACCCGGTATTAGATCAATATGATTGGAGAGGCGCAAGTGGTATAAGGTACAGGATATGGTATACCGAGTTTGAGGTATAGGGAATATTTTATCGGGCCTGGGGAATGGAGATTTGTTAATAGGATTGTTCCTTCCTGTAACTAATGGGGTTTGGTTCAATAACTCGCGATCTGTGAATCGCGATATAGTTCTCAGCAAGCTGAACCTGCCAGCTAAAGATAGTATATCTATTTCAATTTTATGATAACTAAAGCTCAAAGGATGAGGTTTCGGGTGTCGGATTTCTGAATCGCGAGCCTGCAGCTGCGAAAGGATTTTCAGCAATTCTGAAACTGCTAAACAGGATTCCCGCGCTAATCTGATGACTGCGCACTGGTTATTAAGGACCAATCTGTGACTGCCCTTAAGGGTATGGGAATCAATATCAATCGTCCGAAACGCTTTTAAATTATTAGTCAGTATGTCGACTATTATGAGAGGATGGGGAAAGGTTGACAAGGATTCTCCTAAGCTTCTCGCTGGTCTGAGAACTGCGACTGGGTCGATCTCCAATCTGTGACTGAGATCCTGCTTTACACAAGGTTTCCTACACCTCTTGCTGGTCTGAGGACCGCGACGGGAACGATCTCTAGTCTGGAACTGAGATCTCGCGCTATACAGGGTAGGAAAAATTAAGAGGAGGGAAGAGAGAGGATGCCGCAGTCTGGGGACTTCGGCGAAGACGTTCTCAAGCTGTACCTGAGAGCAGGAAGCGTTGCAGTCTGTGACTTCAACAAGGACGTTCCCAAGCTGTACCTGAGAGTGGAAAGCGTTGCAGTCTGTGACCTCGACAAGGACGTTCTCAAGCTGCACCTGAGAGCAAGAAGTGTTGCAGTCTGTGACTCCGACAAGGACGTTCTCAAGCTGCACCTGAGAGCAGGAAGCGTTGCAGTCTGTGACTTCAACAAGGACGTTCTCAAGCTGCACCTGAGAGCAGGAAGCGTCACAGTCTGTGACTTCGACAAGGACGTTCTCAAGCTGCACCTGAGAGCAGGAAGCGTTGCAGTCTGTGACTTCAACAAGGACGTTCTCAAGCTGCACCTGAGAGCAGGAAGCGTTGCAGTGTGTGACTTCAACAAGGACGTTCTCAAGTTGTACCTGAGAGCAGAAAGCGTTGCAGTCTGTGACTTCAACAAGGACGTTCTCAAGCTGTACCTGAGAGCAGGAAGGATTTTAGAATAGGGAAAGTGAAGAGAAGGTAAGAGAAAGGATGCCGCAGTCTGGGGACTTTGGCGATGACGTTCCCAAGCTGTACCTGAAAGCGGGAAGCGTCGCAGTCTGGGAACTTCGACAAGGACGTTCTCAAGTTGTACCTGAGAGCAGGAAGGATTTTAGAATAAGGAAAGTGAAGAGAAAGTAAGAGAAAGGATGCCGCAGTCTGGGGACTTCGGCGAGGACGTTCTCAAGCTGTACCTGAGAGCGGGAAGCGTCGCAGTCTGGGAACTTCGACAAGGACGTTCTCAAGTTGTTCCTGAGAGCAGGAAGCGTTGCAGTCTGTGACTCCAACAAGGTGGTTCTCAAGCTTTACCTGAGAGCTAGAAGGATTATAGAATAGGGAAAGTGAAGAGAAAGTAAGAGAAAGGATGCTGCAGTCTAGAAACTTTGGCGAGGAAGTCCTCAAGCTGTACCTGAGAGCTTGAAGGATTATAGAATAGGGAAAGTTAAGGTAGAGAAAGAGAAAGGATGCCGCAGTCTAGAAACTTCGGCGAGGAAGTCCTCAAGCTGTACCTGAGAGCTAGAAGGATTATAGAATAGGGGAAGTTAAGAGAGAGAAAGAGAAAGGATGCCGCAGTCTAGAAACTTTGGCGAGGAAGTCCTCAAGCTGTACCTGAGAGCTAGAAAGATTATAGAATAGGGAAAGTTGAGAGAGAGAAAGAGAAAGGATGTCACAGTCTAGAAACTTCGACGAGGACGAGCTCAAGCTGCACCTAAGTTCTCTAGGAGAAGGATTGGGCTTTTCCTACTTGGAATTACAGCAAGTCAGAAACTGCTAAGCGAATTTAAAATACAGGGCCACTCTATAGTATGAAAATTAATAAGGAAAATACATCCCTAAAAACTGAGATTACCTTATTACAGAAGAGGAAATGTACACAAGTGACCAGTCCTGACATACAGTTACCTGAATCACTGCGGGACTAAATACAGAGAATAGCCAACAAATTCCTGCACTAAACTTAAACGTCGAGAAGCGACAGAGTTGAGACTTAAGAATTAAGCCCTCAAAAATAATCTGCTTAAGAGCCTAGCTAAATTTCCCCACTGAACTATTTGTAGCACAAACTTGAGATCCCTTACAGGTTTCAAACCAAGGATAACTCGTTCACCCCCAGTGATACGAATTTGGGAAAAATAGCTGACAAGAAAGAAAAACCCACAAGGGAATTCTAACTCCGAGTTGTTCGGACTCGACCTACAACATTCTATGTAACACAAGATAGAATAATAATTAGTATCGGTAACGTCGTAAGGATAGGAGATTCGCAACCCGATCTCACGCTCAACCACCGAACAACTGCTTCTCTCCCAGGTCTTCTTGAAGCAACACCGGGTCACTGAAAGTTAGGAGGCCGGGGGAAAAGGGCTTACTGACCAATGGGAGTCTGAAAAGACGATCACGCCACTGGTCATGTGACAGGGTTTGAATCCACTAGTGCTGATGATACGGGTGCAGCTAATGATGACACTGATACTAATTGCTACACTAATTCAGGCCGGTAAACAATATTTCTATTCCAGAAATTTCATGAAGAGCGATACTGACCCGACTCGGTAGCCGCTTATCGTTTTGATGATACAAATGCTGCTAGTTTAAAGGGGTTGACTACGATGGTGATAATGCATATACACAACTACAAATCTAACAAAATATATCCGGCAGACGATCCTATTCCTTTTCTAAAATAGAATAATTCCACTGATTTTTCGCTGGACGACGGCTCTCCATCCGTCACAAAAATTCACTTTGTGACAATCTTTTTCATCATTTTTTTCAAGGGTACTATAATTAAATATAAGTAGCCTCGAATTCACACATTTCAAGAAGATAAGAAACTATAAGTATTAATTCTTTCATATTATAATCTTTCCAATTATCATATTTATATGATTTGTAATTGTATCCACGAATAAATTAATAGATTAATTATTTATTCATGGATAAAAATATGAATAAATATTATTTGCAGAGTAAGGGAAATACATACTTAAGAGTGATGACAAGGCTGGTATTTCTGAGCTCAATCAATTTAGCTGCCGTATATCATTATGATGGTGTGACTATTCATACACACCCGAACCAGCAAAGCCCTGAAATAACAGAGGTCAAATTTTATAAACAACAGGGAAGTTCTATGGAATTGGTGAAATTTGGTGAGTAAGAAACATCACATCTACATAACAAGGTCCACATTATTATGGCAGTGAAGAAAGATATGAGAACAGCGTTGTCGATTCTCTGTCTTTTCACTGCCTATAGAAGACAGCTGATATCATAAGATCAACTGTTCATTCTTCTTAAGAATAATCAAAAATACTTTATTCATCAAGATTTCGCAATTATTTGATGATAAATTCTCATAATAATTATCAGGTTACAATCTTTTGTTATTTAATAAGATTTCTACATTGTTAAAAAACGAACTGGCAACGTTGCAGAACGTTGGATGATGTAAGGATAATGATATCTGTTCTGTCAAATGATAGACAAGGATAGCAACAAGTAGATATATATTGCCGGCACTGGCGCACAAAAAAAACCCAACTAAAAAATTCAACCTAACCTAACCTAACCTAACCTAACAAACCTAAACTAACTCAACCAAGGTCAAAGAACAAATTCAAGGTCAAGGTCAAAGTCAAGGTTAAGGTCAAAGTCAAGGTCAAAACTTCAAAAACTTCGGAAAAAATTTTTTTTCCAATAAAAAAAAATAATAAAATAATAAAATTTAATAATGAAAAATCAAGAATAAATTAAAATGAATCAGAAGGCCTCCTACCCACTCTGGAGTATATATGTAATGTTCACAAAAGTGGGGGGACCATCAGTGTTCAGTTGAGAGCTATAGAAGACATATCTCCCACATTCAGTCCTAGGACCTGGCGTTTCAGCACACAGACACACATTTCTCTTTGTGAAGAAATATCCTAGGACACACCGCTGCCATTTTGATCTTCAATTGTATAAAAAAGGTCAGTAAACAAGTGTTTTTATTATATGTTTTGAAAAGAGATGAAGAAATTTTTCTTATTCTACTCATGAAAATCTAAATTTATATTATTGATTTATTATGTTCATTGTCACTCTAATTTATTGCATAGTAGATTCTGTGAATAATGGAAATTCTGTAATTCAATGGAATTATCAGGGAGGCATGCAAGAAGCTGTTGGAAGAAGAGGCCAAGTTCGATGGCAACTCTAGTGGATTGAGTCTTCTCATCATCAATACTCTCCTCATATGCATAAGCAAGCACAAACCACTTCAATGATCTTCCCACATTAGACTGCAGGTCAAAATTGCAGCAAGAAAAGCCATTATCAATCCAAAGAATAGCGATCAACAATGTTTCAAGTGGGCAATCCTTGCAAAACATGTTGAGGGGCATGATCCTCAACAGATCGATGATAGATATCATCAGCTCATTGGAAAATACAATTTCAACGGAATTTCTCTCCCACCACCATCAATCAAATTGACCATTTCAAGAGGGATAATCAATATATAGAGTGTAACTGTCAATACATATGGGATGGATTCCAAGTGCATTATTCATCCGAGACGTGTTGCGGAAGAAATGAAGGAGGATCATTTTGATTTACTACTCCTCCATGATGGCAGTGAAGCCACCACCACTCAGGACAGCAGTGAAGCCACCACCACCACTTAGGACAGCAGTGAAGCCACCACCACAAATCATGGAGGAGAGGAAATTATCAACAGTCACTACTGTTTCATAGAAAACTTTAAGAAACTTGTAGGATCTCAGCTCACTAAACACAACCACCGCATCATCATTTGTCGTAGATGCTTTACACACTACACCATCAACAATAATGGGGAGCAGAGGATGAAAGATCATGAGGAGTACTGTGCCAACAACCAGACTGCTAGAATCATCATGCCTCAACTCAAGGAAGATGTAAGCCCACCAATAATGAGATTCGAGAACCATTTGGATAAATCCAGACTACCATTGTTGGCCTATGCAGATTTCGAATGTCTACTGGAGAAGCCTGAGGAAGAGAAGCAATGAATTGGGAAGGCAACCAAAGTGATCCAGCATCACACAGCAATGAGCTATTGCCTCTACTTTGTTAGAGATAAGAACCTATTACCATCATGGTTGACAATCACCAACCTTATCCCTCAGGAGCCAATTATTGTCTACAGATGAGTCTAGAGTTGGAATATCACCAAAAGATTACTTAGTGAGCACCTAGGACGTATAAGGAAGCCATATTCCAAGTTTTGTTGCAATCCATCCTGTAGTTTTCCAGAAGTTTTGATCAGTGAGTCAGTGAGTCAAAGTGATAAGAATTCTATTAGTATAGAGTAGCAAAAATATACAAATGGATAGATACAAAAATAAAATTGCTCTTGATGCATATTGACAAATCCTTGTCCTACTCAATATTGAAGTTACTATAGTGAGGTCCACGTTATGATGGCAGTGGGGGAAGATAGGAGAACAACGTTGCCGATCCTCTGTCTTGTCAATGCCCTCTATAGAAGGTAGCTGATACAGGTTTATTGATGTAATATTAACTGTTCATTCTCGTTTTAAAAAAATCAATTATATTTTATTAAGCAATTAATTATATTTTTCAATAATCTCATAATAAATTTTCATAATTAAGCTTAGATATTTTGTTGATTAATTATCAATTCTACATTGTTAAAAGACAATCTGGTAACAGAGCAAAGTGAGAAAGAGATAGGGCTATCAGCTTTGTTGATTGATAGACAAGGATATAAGGATATAGCAATACAATTGCTAATCAAACACTGCCATTATAACGTGGACCTCACTATAGAACAACTAATATAACAGAGGAGGAAGAAATTATGGAAAATGATTTTTCCAACTATATTTCTTATTATTATGATACCCGTCAGTAGCCTAGTGATATTCACACTGTCAGCATTAGTCCAATGGAAAGCCCTGATGTTCACTTGGACGTGAAACTTACTACAGGAGCTGTGGTGATATTCACTCCAAACAGTGATGTCATCATCATTCAAATATGAAACGTTCATGTTTTTTAAAAGGAATACTGACCGTTTAAAGTGGATCCAGCTATAGAGGATGTGCAACACATGTTCATATCATCAAGGGTCATTTTTCTCTCCTCTGGGAAATCTTTTCCCATGCTGGGGAATTTTTTTCCCCCGATCAGTTGTTATTACAGTTATTCTTCCCATTTATAGAATTCAACTCAGTCTAGGCCACTAGGAAGAACTCGATGGTTCATTACTTGTTCACAAAGAGACACATGATGTTATAAATATTGTAAAGAGACACAGTATTTATTGAAACACAGTTAGTTATAATAAAGACATTGAAATGAATTGAAAAAATCTTCAACAGTTGTTTACAACGATAAGAAAGATGTTATAAATACTAAAGCTATACAGTTTTGATTTTGACATTTCAGTTGAAGATGTGTTAGTTCCAAAACTGAATTGCAGTCCTGTCAAGAAAAAAAAAATAAATAAATGTGGAGGTGACAGATGTGTGTTTTGACAGAAAATGTGTTTCCTCAATCATGGAAAAGCGCCACAGTATCAATGTTATAAATATCTTTGAAAGCCTACTAGTAGATATAAATTACCGGTCCTGGGGCAACATGCATGAGACTTCCCCCACCTAACCTAACCTAACCCAAAAAATCCAATCTAACCTAACCCAACCTAACCCAACCCAATCCAACAAACCTAACCTAACCTAACCTATGGTCGAAGGTCAAGGTCAAAGTCAAGGTCATGGTCAAGGTCAAGTTCAAGGTTAAGGTGAAGGTAGAGGTCAAGGTTAAGGTCAAGGTCAAGGTTGAGGTCAAGGTTGAGGTCAAGGTTAAGGTCAAGGTCAAGGTCAAGGTAAAGGTCAAAAATTCAAAAAAAGACTAAAGAAAAACATAGAGAAAAAACAAAACTTGGAAAAAAATCAATAGATTTCAATAATAATTGAAAAAAAATAATGAGAAATCAAAAATAAATCAGAAGGCCTCCCACTCACTCTGGAGTTTGTATATAGTATGCAAAAGAGTGGGAGGACCATCAGTGTTCAGTCAAGAGTAGGGATGTCAATCCCAGGACTGATTTCCAATCCCGGTATTTCAGGATTATCCAATATCCTCAATTACATGTCCAGTAACAGTATGTGGAAATGAAAAAAGGCCCATTAAAGAGGGAGAGGCTATTATTAAAAAAAAAATAAAAAATACTTAGGAATAATATCAAAATTGAACATTCTATTCCTATAAATGTTTTCAAGATTGTAGGAGTAACTGTTTTATTCATGTCTCATCTCAAATTTTCCATATCCGAGATGATATTGAGAACTGAGGAAAGCAAGAAAACTCATCAGAGTCTTTTTTATGTAGACAAAAGACATTTCTATCCTACATCAGGACAGGATAGAGCTCACACTTCAATTACATCAAATAATGTAATGTCAATATTAATATCACTTGAATTAATAATATTAATAATAAAATAAAATACTTTTTGTAAGACTGTAACGCCATACTGACCAAACAACGCAAAAGCTGAACCACTACACTACCAAATGAAATTTCGTAGAGCCAACTATGATATTTACTTCATCTAGATATTCTACTTATGATAGAGAAAGAGAAGAGGAGAGGAATAATTAGACAGAGAGAGAATCGTTAGTGCTTTTTTATTTCTGATTTCTGAAGTCTTTTCAAAGTTTGGAATGCATTTCAAGGAAATGCTATCAGCACTATTGCAAATATTGCACCATCTAGACTGGTAATTATGGTGATGTGTGAACAGAAACAAACGTAGAGGCATAACAACCAATCAACAACCATACTGCAAATTATGCGAACTAATAATGCAAATTTTATTAAGCCAGTAAAAAGTAGGTGACAGTATACAATCATAAACTCATATTCATCACCGTAAATAAATTCCATATTATTGAATTGTTTTTGGAAAAATATGATCCACAATTCCAGGTTTTCAATCCCGAAGATCCGGGGATTGATACTGAAAAATCCCAGGATTATTGGGTATCAAAAATGGACCCCGAATCCCGGGATCCCGGGATTGACATCCCTAGTCAAGAACTATACAAGACACATCTTCCCTGTTCAGTTCTAGAACCCAGTGTTTCAGCACATTGCAGCACAGCCACACACTTCTCTTTGTGAAAAAGTATCCTAGGAGACACTGCCGCCGTTTTGATCTTCAATATTTTATGAAAAAGGTGAGTACACAAGTGTTTTTATTATATGTTTTGAAAAGAGATAAAGAAATTTCTCTTATTCTACTCATGAAAATCTATATTTATATTATTAATTTATTATGTTCAGAATCACTTTAATTTATTGCATAGTAGATTCTGTGAATAATGGTCTTCATACCTGTTGAGCTTTATAAGCAAAATGTCAGCAGATTCATATGACTTTAATGATTTCTAGTATGTCACCTCATAATGTAATGCATAATAAATGTCTACATATAAGTATGTTTCTGCCTGTGGAGCTCTATGAACACTATGTCAACAATTGTAGACAATGTACTGTGGTTAGGTTAGGTCGGAAGAAGTTACTAGTAACTTCTTCCGACCTGACCTAACCTCAAAATATTGATTTCAAACATTGTTCTTTCTGAACATACTACCATTGCATAATTGGTTCTCAGTAGCATAGTAATTGTGTGCTAAACATCTAGATTGAGTGTAAGACATTCAGGATGACTGTGTCACTCTGAATAATTGCTGTCTACATTGCATCCAATTATTAATCTGTTTGTATGTATGTTACAGATGAATAAAGCTACAAGATGCCAGCAGACCAGCAGCTCATCAGGAGAGTTTTGTATGTTCAAGAAGGCCTTTGACAACAACCTTCGGACACTCCTCTACAACAACAACTCTTCACCTAACCCAGCAAAGGACTTCCACTCTCCACTAAACAGCCTGCAGACAAAGATTGTTGATGTGATAGGTCAGGAGTTCCAGACACACAGTGGCCAATCAAGGTCAACCCAGTGTTGGAGGCTACATACCAAAGCAGCCACCTTGATGAGAAGAACATTGAGCAGGGAGAATTCCAGAACGTAGCCTTCAAGACACCGAACTATTCCATATTCAATGTCAATTTGTTCAAAATGGATTCCACCAGTTTCATATCTTCTTTGGATCTTTCAAAAATATTATTTTTACTCATATTATTCCCATAGGAAAGAGAGAAAGAGAGGATCAAAATGTATTAAGAACAAATTTCATAAATGCAATTGAAAAAGGGAATAATATGAGTAAAAATAAAATTTTTGGAAGATTTAAAAAAGATATGGAACTGGTGGAATCCATTTCAAACAAATTGAAGAATGAGGATGCCATTATCACAAAAGCAGACAAAGGAATTACCACAGTTATCATAAAACTAACAGATTATAATGATAAAGTAGAGAGATTTATTATAGATAACAAATTTGAAAATTCAACAGAAGATTCAACTCTTGAATATAAAAAGATAAAAATATAAATAATATCATATCTAAATGTAAATCAATCTTCAGAGCAGAACAATTCAAAATGAAGATGATAAATCTTTTTTCTCCAATGTTCAGAGGCCAACCAAAAGTACATAAGCTTGGAATACCAATGAGGTCAGTAGTTAATCATCGTAGTGCTCCTGCATATGAAGTTTGCAAATATTTGAATAAAATACTACCTCAAAAGACAATAATGAGAGAAAACCATAGCATAAAAAACACATATCATTTAGTTCAAAAAATTAAAGATATAAAAATTCCAACTGATGCTATTTCCCTATCATTTGATGTAACCAACATGAACACTACTATTCCAACAGATGAAACAATTCGAATTCTGAAACAAAATTTGATAGATAATGATATAAATAATGATCTTATAGCATTGACAACAGTATGTGTAGATCAAAATTATTTCAAATTCAATGAGAAACATTACAAACAAAAGGAAGGTTTGGCAATGGGCTCTCCTTTATCAGGCTATCTTGCTAACATATACATGAAAAATTTGGAAAAATTTAAAATAATGAATGATAATAATCCTCTAAAGAAAAATATTATTTATTGGCACAGATATGTTGATGACATAATATGTCTGTATGATAATGAAAATAAAACACATGAAGATTTTGAATTATTTTCAAATTCAATATCACCCTCTATAGAATTTACAATGGAAGCTCAAGAACATGGAATAAATTTTCTTGATTCAACGATTAGTATGAAAGATAACAAACATGATTTTAGCATTTATAGGAAACCCACACATACAGATTGTATAATCCCTAGAGATTCAAATCATCCTTGGCAACAAAAAATTCCAACTTTCAATTCAATGATATACAGGCTAATAAATATTCCCATGTCGAAAGATAATAACAGAAAAGAGAAGAGAATAATGAAATATATTGCAATAACAAATGGATATAATACCAAAACTATTAATAGAATGATTTACAAACAAACAAAAAATCAATAGAGAATAGAATTCAAAATGATCAAGGCTATGTAGGAAATAAAGAATATATTCGTGTTCCATATAACACAATATTTAATAAAGCTATAAGAGAAAACTTTACAAAAAATAAATCCATTCCAGGTTATAAGACAACAAATAATGCATTCAAACTGATAAAAAAAAAATCGAATTTAAATGTACAGCAAGATAAGTTCAAAAAATCTGGAGTCTATGAACTTAAATGTAGTGATTGTGACAAATTCTATATCGGACAATTGGGTAGAAATTTCCATATCAGGTTTCAAGAACATATCCAAGCACTTAAATCTAAAAATTATACACAAAAGTCGGCATTTGCTGAACACTTGATAGATTCAGGCCATAATTTTACAGATATAAATTCCAATATGAAAATACCAAATTATGGTAATAAAAGTCGAAAACTGAATGTCAAAGAAGAATTTCATATCTATAAAGCAGCAAAATTGAACAGAGATAAAATAATAAACTTAATCCAATTAGACACCAATAACCCATTTTTGATAGAATCATGCAAATTTAAACCAGAAAATTTACAGTCCTAGATCATAAAAACATATGAATACACCAAAATATGATCAAAATAAGAATCTTTATTCAAGCAGTATTTATTTACTTCATATCACTTGAAAATGGCATAAATGTTCAAAACATGTTGTGATAAAATATTTCTAAAAGGGTACTGAGATTTTTATTTTCCTTTATATTTATACTTCATCAAAACTCTAACCATACATGCAAGAGATCTGGATGAGGCAATCAACCATCGTCAAATAAAGATGCTTCCACTTTTTGAGAGGGAGAAAGCCAGACACAATGCTGCCACCAACTGTGAAGCCTGCAAGAAACAATTCAATGGTCACAAGGTGTATGACCATTGTCATACACAGGAGTCCACTGGAGTATGACCACTGTCATAAAACAGGAGTCTACCGGAATGCTCTGTGCAACGAGTGCAATCTTCAAAGATGTCGTACAACATACATCCCTGTTTTCCTTCACAACTCTTCCAATTACGACACTCACTCGATCATACTGCACCTTGAAACCGATAGAAAGCAGCTGTCTGTCATCCCAAACACATCAGAAAAGTACATATAATTCACCAAAGAAATTTCCCAGCAACTGCACTCACAATTCATCTATACCTTTAGATTCACACCAGATAGCTTGGACAACCTAGTCACCAACCTTGTAAATTCTACTAGAGAAGTGTCAACAGTGTTACCACATACTGCTAGAGAACTTGGAGACAAACTGGAATTGGTTTTCAGAAAGGGTGTGTTCCCCTACAAATATTGTGACTTATGAGAGAAACTGGAGGAGACCTCACTACCACCAAGGGAATTTTTTTTCCAGCAAGCTAACCGACAGCCACATCAGTGATGTGGCATATGAACATGCTCAACAAGTGTGGGAGAAATTTAACTGCAAGACCTTGTGAGAGTACAGTGATCTATACCTCAAAACAGATGTTCTCCTTCTGGCCAATGTCTTTGAAAGCTTCAGAGATATGTGTTTGAAAAACTATAACTTGGATTGTGCACACTACTTCACATCACCAGGCTTCTCCTTTGATGTTATGCTAAAGTATACAAAAGTTGAACTAGAACTCCTAACTGACTATGACATGTATATGTTCATTGAACGAAGCATCAGAGGTGGAATAACAATATGTGTTCATTGACATGTCATTGCCAACAATGCCTACACAGGAGCGCCTGTCGACCCTGAGAAGCCCACATCATATCTCCTGTACACAGAAGCAAACAACCTGTATGGCTGGGGAATGTGTCAACCACTCACATGCTGGAAATTCCAGTGGATGGAGAAAGATGAGTTGGAGGGAGTGAGTAGAGGTATTGGAGATGGTGTTGGAGATGTTGGAGATGTTCAAAAGATTGGCTTCATCTTGGAGGTGGACGTTGGATACCCAGCTGAGCTACACGACTCCCATAATGATTTTCCATTCCTAGCTGAGAACAGAAGAATACCCAAATCAGGATCGTTGAGATTGATGACAACTAAGCAACCATGAATGATATGTATGTCATTGCTGCACCCTCGAGCGAGCAGTACAACATAGATTGTAAATCACTAAAGTTCATCAAGGTGTAAGGTTTGAGCAGGAGGAATTCCTAGCACCCTACATCATTCTAAACACCAGACATTGACAACAGTCGAGGAACAAATTTGAAAAAAAATTCTTCAAACTGATGAACAATGCATTTTTTGGCAAGATGATGGAGAATGTTTGGAAGCATATGAACATGGAGCTTGTCAACAATGAGAAACATCTAAGGAAACTGATTGCCTGACCAATGTACAAGGACTGCATCATCTTTGGCAAGAACATTTGTGATATAATCATGCGAATTTAAACCAGAAAATTTACAGTCCTAGATCATAAAAACATATGAATACACCAAAATATGATCAAAATAAGAATCTTTATTCAAGCAGTATTTATTTACTTCATATCACTTGAAAATGGCATAAATGTTCAAAACATGTTGTGATAAAATATTTCTAAAAGGGTACTGAGATTTTTATTTTCCTTTATATTTATACTTCATCAAAACTCTAACCATACATGCAAGAGATCTGGATGAGGCAATCAACCATCGTCAAATAAAGATGCTTCCACTTTTTGAGAGGGAGAAAGCCAGACACAATGCTGCCACCAACTGTGAAGCCTGCAAGAAACAATTCAATGGTCACAAGGTGTATGACCATTGTCATACACAGGAGTCCACTGGAGTATGACCACTGTCATAAAACAGGAGTCTACCGGAATGCTCTGTGCAACAAGTGCAATCTTCAAAGATGTCGTACAACATACATCCCTGTTTTCCTTCACAACTCTTCCAATTACGACACTCACTCGATCATACTGCACCTTGGAACCGATAGAAAGCAGCTGTCTGTCATCCCAAACACATCAGAAAAGTACATATAATTCACCAAAGAAATTTCCCAGCAACTGCACTCACAATTCATCTATACCTTTAGATTCACACCAGATAGCTTGGACAACCTAGTCACCAACCTTGTAAATTCTACTAGAGAAGTGTCAACAGTGTTACCACATACTGCTAGAGAACTTGGAGACAAACTGGAATTGGTTTTCAGAAAGGGTGTGTTCCCCTACAAATATTGTGACTTATGAGAGAAACTGGAGGAGACCTCACTACCACCAAAGGGAATTTTTTTTCCAGCAAGCTAACCGACAGCCACATCAGTGATGTGGCATATGAACATGCTCAACAAGTGTGGGAGAAATTTAACTGCAAGACCTTGTGAGAGTACAGTGATCTATACCTCAAAACAGATGTTCTCCTTCTGGCCAATGTCTTTGAAAGCTTCAGAGATATGTGTTTGAAAAACTATAACTTGGATTGTGCACACTACTTCACATCACCAGGCTTCTCCTTTGATGTTATGCTAAAGTATACAAAAGTTGAACTAGAACTCCTAACTGACTATGACATGTATATGTTCATTGAACGAAGCATCAGAGGTGGAATAACAATATGTGTTCATTGACATGTCATTGCCAACAATGCCTACACAGGAGCGCCTGTCGACCCTGAGAAGCCCACATCATATCTCCTGTACACAGAAGCAAACAACCTGTATGGCTGGGGAATGTGTCAACCACTCACATGCTGGAAATTCCAGTGGATGGAGAAAGATGAGTTGGAGGGAGTGAGTAGAGGTATTGGAGATGGTGTTGGAGATGTTGGAGATGTTCAAAAGATTGGCTTCATCTTGGAGGTGGACGTTGGATACCCAGCTGAGCTACACGACTCCCATAATGATTTTCCATTCCTAGCTGAGAACAGAAGAATACCCAAATCAGGATCGTTGAGATTGATGACAACTAAGCAACCATGAATGATATGTATGTCATTGCTGCACCCTCGAGCGAGCAGTACAACATAGATTGTAAATCACTAAAGTTCATCAAGGTGTAAGGTTTGAGCAGGAGGAATTCCTAGCACCCTACATCATTCTAAACACCAGACATTGACAACAGTCGAGGAACAAATTTGAAAAAAAATTCTTCAAACTGATGAACAATGCATTTTTTGGCAAGATGATGGAGAATGTTTGGAAGCATATGAACATGGAGCTTGTCAACAATGAGAAACATCTAAGGAAACTGATTGCCTGACCAATGTACAAGGACTGCATCATCTTTGGCAAGAACATTTGTGATATAACACTGCACAAGGAGAAAGTTGAGTAGAACAAACCTATCTACATTGGTTTGACAGTGTTGGACATTAGCAAGACCCTTATGTATCAATTCCACTACAATGAAACCTACATACAAAGAGAGCCTGCAACTGCTCTACCAGGACACGGACAGCTTATTCTACATTTTGAGAACTGAGAACCTCTACAATGACATCATCAACAATCAGCAACTGAAATACACCTTTGATGTAGAAAATTGGAAATACATGTCGGTAAAGCTATTCAATGAACTTGATGTTGACATTCGAACGATGAACGTTCCACAATTCAAGACTCACTTGAGGGATTTGCTAATAGAAAGGTGCCTGTATTCTGTGAGAGAGTTTTTTGTCTGACCAAAGCTAACTGTGATATATTGTAAATTGTGTTAGGCATCTAAGTGTCTGCTCTTATTATATTGTATTATTTTACTGTTTACTAATTGTATTGTCGGTCTTTGTATAATCTATTGTGGAGAATGACGTTGTTTGTAACATTTTTATGTTCCTTGATAATAGATGATTGATTGATTGATTGATGATACATCTGAGTATCCAACCGGCCACCCATGCTATTCAGACACAAACAAGATGGTAGCCTACTTGGAAAGTTGAAGGATGAATATGCTAGCAGAGATCCTCATGAATATGTAGGTCTACGATCAAAACTGTATGCCTGCAGATACTTCAACAAAGATCCAAGTCAATTAAAGAGTGGTCTGATAAAGAAAGCTCAAGGAGTGAGGAGACCAATACTTGGATGAGAACTGTTGAAATCCGACCTAGATGCTGAACAATACATCACCTTCCAGGACTACCTTGAATGTCTCTATGAGAACAAAGACATCTCTAGGAAGCAGGTGATGTTTGGTACCAGGAAGCATCAAATCATGACTCTGGTGCAGGAAAAGAAGACACTAAGCAATGCTGATGAAAAGAGACATATATTGGATGATGGAGCTCATACTTTGACATTTGAACATCATTCTCATTCTTGTGAGAGGAACAATGATGATGATGATGATGATGAAGAAGTTGATGGACCATCTGAAAGAAGGCTATGCAAGAGTGATAATGAGTAACAGCCATCATCAGAGAACTGAAAATTATATAGATGAAATGATCTCATACAGGATGTACTTTAGGATACTGATAAGAATTGATAATTGTTATAACATGACGTCAATGCTATTGAACTCATGAGAGTCGATGCTACATACATAGATTTGTGTAATGTGCATTCTGCAGAATGATTCTAAACCGTGTCAGCAGAAAACCTTATCACATGGACTTCTGCCCTAAATGGCATGGACAGGAAAAAGTGGAGGGGAATACCAAAAAAGATGCGTCATCTAAAAAGAAGTATAAAATGATGAGGCACTGGCTATCAGTCATCATTCTACAATCATGGCACCTACAAGCATCTACCAAGCAGCGCTTTTCCTTGTGCTAGCACTCAGTGTCAGCGCATTGGATCCAGAGTACATGATGCAAGAATTTCTCACATCAAGGGAACATGGACTGGATACATCAAACATCCATCATATGCAACAGTGCCTGTTAACATCTAAGATTCCCACTCCACATGGTAATCTGTCAGCAATTGATCGAATGTACATTGATGTCAGAGACTGGTACATGGATATGGCCGGGGAGCAAGCTGTAGAGGGGGCTCTCTGCAAACGAGTCCACTGCGCATACAATCTGCACACCTGTCTTCACCCCACATTCACATCGCTAGACTTTCTGGAAGCAGTTGATGCAAGGTCAGTCGAGGTTTGTGCACCTTGCTGTGAAGAATGAGTATCCATTGTTAGTACTACTCCAGTGAGCACTACAACTGCTACAACAACTCTTGCTGCTAGCACCACATCTACTTGAGCTAGGACTACAACTCCTGCTAGCACAACAACTCCCGCTAGTACTACAACCTCAGATAGTACTACTTCAACTTGTACTGCTGCTACTACAACTCATGCCACTGTACCAGACACAGTACCAACATCAGCCTGCAGTGGAGCAAGCAGACATGTGTGAGTGCGGAGACTGTCTACTAGTAACCAGCTACCAATGGATCATACAACCATTCCTGAACTTTGGATCATACCAATGGATCCTGAACCAATGGATCATACAACCATCCATGAACTTTGAAGATAAGGACCTGCCTGAACCGTTTGGAACAGTGCAAAACTTCTTGGAGACATTGACATACATCTTCCACGATGCTGAAGTGAGAAGCTGCACCGATCTATGTGAGGGAGCAGTCATCTTGAAATTCGTGTTCAGCAGAGGATTTTGTGAAATAAGCGATCAACTAGGAGATTTGTATCACTGGATAGTTGTTGATATATTGGACTGAATTATCTTTGTACACTATATATATTTTCATGGATACAGTGTAGATAAACATCAAGTTATACCACAATTGTTGAACATTTTATTCCATACAATCTTCAACTTCTAGAGTAAGCATAAGCTGTGAGATGAAGCATATTACATCCTGTACTGTTAGTCATTCAATACAATAGGAAGCATTCTACTCTTATAAACTTATCTTTATGTAGGAAATTGGTTAATCATGACTTTCAAGATGCTGAAGGTTGTAACCACCGACATTATGGTCCAATTAACTGGGCAACATCATGTTATGATGAACTTGGGGTCATCATTGACTTTCAAGATGCTGACATCATGGTCTGATAAACTTGTTGCCTATATAAATGCTAATTAACAAGTTCATATCTCCAGTATGGATAAGACAGTGATAGCACGAGAGCTGCACAAGCAGGCTTGTCAGAATTCCCCGACAAGAAAGGTTACAGTCAATGGTCTTGATGACCTCTATCAGGGTGACATTGTTGAGATGATACCATATGCTCGACAGAACAAAGGTTCCAAGTACATTATCACAATCATGAATTGTCTCAGTAAGCTTGCATTTGCTATACCAATTAGGAATAAGTCAGCCAATGACATTGTTGGGGCTATGTGTCCTCTATTTGAAAAACATCCAATGAAAAATCTACAGACTGATGATGGTAGAGAGTGGTTCAATACAAAATTCCAACAACTTGTGAAACAGTATAATGTGAATCATCACTTAACTAGATCAGGAAGGAAGGCATCCATAGTGGAACACTTCAACAGAACACTGAAACAGTTAATGGGATCAAGTTCACTGAGCAAGGAACCTATCCTTGGACAGACATTCTAACCTCACTTCCCAAAGAGTATAATGCCAAGATTCATCAAACAATAGGTATGCGACCAGTAGATGTGCAGAAGAAGCATGAGAAAGTGCTACTCGACCGACTCGATAAACAGCATCAAACCTATCGAGAAGAGTTGCAAAAGAAGATACAGAGTGTAGAGGTAGGTTCTATCCAGGTCCTCTTCAGGATATTGTGCCTGGTGACAAGGTTAGAATAAGCAAGTATAACAATACTATTGACAAGGGGTATCTAGCCAATTGGACAAATGAGCTGTTCACAGTAACACATGTACGTCCCTAAGTACCTGTGAGACTAATGAGCCACCATTCTGTATCATTATTATTGTTGCTAATAAAAGTATTATTTTTTTTATTCAAAGAAATACAATAATAGCATTCAAAATAGATATAGATATACAAGCTTATAATCAGCAGGGATTTTCCCCATCGATTTTTAAAAAGTTACAAGAGCAAGAATTGAAAAAAAATGAGTTATTGATTGTTCAAACTTGTTCAAAAATATTGATTTTGATCGTGTGGTAGAAGGTTGTGGTCTGGAAATGGACAATAAGAAGTAGCGGCATGGTCCTTTGTTCCCCAACCATATAAGATGCATTATATGTGGACCTTCAGGGTGTGGTAAGACAAATCTGTTGTGCAACATGCTTTTTGATCCAAATGGAATACAATTTTTCAAATATACATCTTTTTTCAAAGACTAAATTCCAGTCCAAGTACAAGTTAATCAAAACCATCATGCAAGGACTCGGCAATGAGATGGAATATGTAGAGTGTGATACAAGTGAGGAAATACCTGAACCACATGAACTGCCTGCCAATTCAATAATTATCTTTGATGACATAATTTGTGAGCAACAGGATGCCATCAGGAAATACTTTAGTGCAGGCAGACACAGTGATGTCGATGTTTTTTATCTGTCACAGACCTATAGCTGCATTCCAGAACAGCTGATTTGTGACAATGCAAATTTTCTAATCATGTTTGAACAGAATGAGCTGGACTTGAAGCATCTGTATAGAGACCATGTCGGAGCTGATATGACCTCTGATCAGTTCAAGGATATGTGTAACAAGGTTTGGTCATCAGCTGTGCATGCATTCCTTTTCATTGACCTCTCATCAGGAAAGAATGCTGGGCACTACAGAAATGGTATCAACACCTATTTAGTTGAGGTGTAAGCCTAGCAGAGGATCAGTCTGTTATTGTGAGGCAAGCAGGATGGTTCGACCTCGTCATGAGACATTGGAGGAGCTAGCTCCTACCATCAAGGAGATTGCGAAGCTAAGATGTAACATCAAGAGAAAGCATAAGGAGCAACATGCAAAACATTTCAAACCACTAACTGTACTACTGGGAAAAATTATCAAGACTCTTCAGATTCATGCAGCCCAGCAGCTACAAGCACCTCCAGCTCAGCAGCAGCCACTGGCTCAACCATTAGCAGAACAACATCGGCTTATACTGCCTACACTGCCAACAACTCCAATCCGACCCAGGCATGTTTGACATCCATTACAACCACAACTAGATATTGTTGAGGAGCAGGAGGAGGAGGGGTCACCAACCTGTGAATCATTTGGAAAAGCAGCAGGCTGCACTCCGGCTCCAAGTACTTAAGCAGTTGCAAGAAAATTATTGTCCGAAGCTAGGACTTGGAGTAATGAGGAGGAGGAGGAGGAGGATATTGAAGAAGTGTTGAATAACAGCAGTCCTAAGGAGGTGTACAATGGAGGTACACAGTTCTTGTGACTGATTTGTTGTACTCCACAAATATAGATGCAGTAGAGATAGATAGATATAGGGGCTCTGACTATCATACTAGACGATGCGGTACCACCACTAATGCCACCCCACACCATTCACCAAAGTGGTCAGCAATGAAAAATGATACCGAGTGAAATCAAAGTTGATACTCTATCAGAATACCTTATGAATTCTATTAATAAATGTTGCTGCAACTTGATACTATGACCTTTGAGATTCTTCAAATCAGATGTGTTAGTACTGGATAATTTATATAAATCTCGGGAACATATTATTCCCAAAGAATTGATAATCAATGCTGTATATCACTGATTTATCCATTTTATTTGGTGAAGAATATAGTTGGCTGGTTATTGTAATAATATTTCAATACTGGTAACAAAATAGACTATAACAAGATTGGTCATGCATGGAGATAGGGTAATAAATAAATTGTACACCATTAAAAAATACACAATATAATTACATAAATATCAACAAACAAATAAAATATAGAGCCACAAGTATAAGAAATAATGAAAGAACAAATATATATATATATATGTATATATTGGAAAATATCACAGATAGCTCACTAATAGTTGACCTGCTCTTAGCACGAAATATTACCATGTGCTTCATTAATCAGCAAATATATGCTTTCTACTTGTATATCTCAATTATCGACTTACTATTGCTTGTTGAATAAAACTTTATGAATCTTCTTTCCGAATTAATATATATAATTGAATATGAATTATAAATCTCAGAATATATTAATATGCATCTCTCAGTGCTAAGGTTCGGCCTCTGGTGGAAATCTGATAAATTAATTTATCTTATGAACATGAACTTCATCAACATCTTTATAATTTACTGATGAAAAGAATGGTCAAGTGAGCATATATTATTATATCAAAAATTAATAAATATTTCATCTGTGCATACTTAAACATGTAGATCTGATAGATTGTTCTTAATAAAATTCCCTTTACGTTTAAAGACTTGTGCAAGTTTGGTACTAATTTCAATATTTCAACAACCTTTTGTCAAGCTAGCTTTATTGAATCATGATCTATTTGAAGCACTGAGGGCCCCCTTAATAACTCTTCAATTATTAAACTCACGTGTCGATTTTCACAAAGTATGATGGCAATCCAGATGCTTTTGATGTCCTAGGCCTTCCTGGTGCTGATGTTGTCTTCTCCAAATGGGTATATTCAATTTATGCAACTCACATCTTAATACAACCTCACTGAGTCTTATGAAATCAATTTTCAAACTCAAACTTAGATTTCTAAAATGTACACTTATTTGGAATGAGATCTTGTGCTCTATAAATTGGTAGCTGTTCCCGGTGACCTCTGACAAGCAAGTGGGCTTCGATCTACCCCTATTCTCTCCACGACCATACTTCTGTATTTTCAAATTTGCTTATCATTTAAATATTCAATTTCAATTTGAGCTGGTCCTAGCCTCACTACTATGCAATAACATGATTTGAAATAGTCTGTGTCAATCTGCTAGGTTATTGCATAAAGATCAAATATTATATTTTTCAATTACTCATTTCATATCTGTTATATGAACTGGGTATTGTATATTTTACATATTCTTATTATTCATATAATAAATCTATGAATTAATACAAATATATAATATTATATTTATATTTTCGAATTAATTTGCTTTTACTGCCAGTTGGTTACTGTATTTTGATTGGCTTATTCTAAAATTACAAATGTATTCATGCGCCGAGTAGGATATACCACGTTTCCTTAATATTTTTATTTATTTTACACATTTTGTTCATGCACGTATGACATAATAAATATTTTTGTATTTTCTAAAATGTTTTTCCTTCCACATTGACATGCGTGTTACCAACCCTCTGATCACATTTTAAGTGAATGGTATTCGTATGAACCCAAGAACCTAATCTCAAAAATGTATAATTTCATATAATTTAATAAATGGCAATAACATTCTCCTTTCTATTTGGCTGTTCAAAACTGCAGCCTGGATACCCGTTATTATCAAATCTTGAGTTTATTGGAAATGAATTCCATTCTAGAAGAGTTGGTGGAAGGTGGCTACATAGTTAGCCACATAGTTAAGCCTGCACACTAATTTTAATATAAGAGGAAGGTTGTTATTCCAACTTGACATACAGTTGAGAGTGTTTCTACTACACACTACCTTCCATATACAATGGCTACTATAGGTGGAAGAATAATGGATACTTTGGGTAATATCAACGCTCACCACAGGTGAGTGATTAATGTGGTGAAACCTCGAAATGATAGTGACACTATAAATCTGATCACATGCAAAGATCTTATTTGGTCATGGCTGCCAAAGTTCAAAAGTCTTGATGACAGCCAATCATCTACAAGTCTAAATAACTCTATACTGACAGATATGTGAGACCAATTGAAGACTTGAATGGGGTCAACAAGCAATATTTGGAGGAAAGATTACGAGAGCTTATCATTAAAGTCATTGAGAAATATATAGATGCTATATTCAGTATACCAGATTTACAAAACATGTTGAAGAGAGCAGGAGGCTGGGACCACACTAGATCGAAAACTGAGATGATCAGACTTTTAGGTCTTGCTTCATCAGAGTCACCTGAAGGTATAAACAAATTGACAACCTGTCTGAGCAGCATTAGATGGCGATCCGTAGAGAGAGAGAAAGGTATCAAGGAAGAGGAGTTTTTTCAGCTATCAAGAACGTAACCGTTGCAATAGTTAATAAGGCAATCGATGTTCTACCAGTTGAACTGCATATCCCCGGCTATCAGTACTGCAGGCCAGGAACAAAACTTGCAAAGCAATTAGCAAGAGGTGATCCAGGAGTCAACAAACTTGATCAAGACTGCAAGGAGCACGATATTGCCTATTCAAGAGTGGTGATACAGCAAGCAGAGCGGTAGCTGACAACATCTTGGCAGAGCAAGCTTGGAGTGTAGCAACATCTTCAGACTTGGGATTGGTGGAGAGGGCAGCAGTACTAGCAGTCACCAACATCATGAAGGTCAAGGCAAAGTTTGGTGGAGGAGCAAGAAGTTGTAAGAAGAAGAATTCCAGGAAACGTCAGCACACATTGTCCAAGAAAGGTAAAGGACTTCATCTGAGATGTCAGCAGACCTTGTCCAAGAAAGGTCAAGGTCGTCTTTATCTGAGACATCAACAGTGGATGGGAAATGGAGCATGCCGCCATTGTCAATGCAGAAGACAATGATTGCTTTGCCTGACCGAGCACTCACCAACACAGACCTCTACAAGTATGTGTGTCATCTAAAGCTGAAACGATTCTGAGGTGTGTTAATGCGGGATGCTCTACCGGCTGCAGGACCATTGAGACAAGAATGTGGTATCATCAATCTTGACAGCAGTACTGGTGCCAGCATACATTTAGTGTGCTAAGCGAAGAAGGATGATGTCATCCACTACTTTGACGGATTCGGCAAGCTGAGACCACCACAGGAGTTGATTGACTACATGCATCGAGGGTCAGCACCTGCGGCAATGATTGAATATAACTATGAATGAAAGCAGGAAGATCTCTATTCTCATATTTGTGTTTGAAATTTTCGATTGATGAAAATGAATGATTAAAATCTATGAAAGCATGTATTTTTATTTCCCATTATCTTCCCCATCTATATATTCTGAGTAAGAACATATTGCAAATCATTGTGCAATAGAACACTGAGCAGTCAAGAACATGATGCTCTGCTTTAGAGGTAATACTTCTTTGCTGAAAAGCAACTTTTACCCGCCTCTTGATACAAGCACTGGTGAATGGGAGGTTGGTCTTATCAGCTTCATCATCTTTAATTCAATACCAAATGTTGAGGCAGGCTACAACAATACACTGCACTACTTTGCACCAAAACTGTCAAATTCTATTGTGAAGAAATCAGCAACAACTGACCTGGCACTGACACATCAGGAGCTAACATCAGTTGACAATTGAAATATTACGAATCATTGGTATGGTTATGTACATAATGTTGGAACCAGAGTTAATAGATGGAAGATTTTAGTGGAAGAAGAAGAGAAGAAAAAAGAGGATATTGCATCTAAGGTGATGCCGGATATGAGTGCTGAATTTGGGTCAGATCTCCAGCATATATCATTACCAGAGGGCAGTTTTGAATTTCAAACTATTGCCACTCTGCTTGGAGCTGGGTCACATAACCGAGGCATACAGTTCTCATTGGCTGCTGATCCATCAACCTCGAAATGTTCAGTTCTGAGCAATGCCAAGTTAGATTTCAGTCCAGCCAATTCAATAGGACGTTTGTTGGGATTTAGTGATAAACGAGTTATAGAAGCCAACAGGAAGGCTAAAGGCAATTTTACAGTACAAATCAATAGACCTAATGTACTGCATATAAAGTGTAACATTGTGGTTGGATCCTATTTGAATAGGGTCAAGGATTATGTGATCTAAGAGTTTTACCCAGATGTTGATCCAGGGTATAAAATGATTGTCACTGTGCAGAATGTAATCTATTCACCTGTGGACATCAAGCAGATTGGTAACATTACATTGGAGGTTCTTGATGAGAACGGACATCTGATAAATAATAGAGGTGAGGAGATTAATACTACTCTGCATTTGCGACAGCGTAAGTGAGATGATGCTATTACTCTCGAAGTGGAATCAGGGATTGGATGTGGAGGCGGCAATGTCTCCCATGGAGGGCAGTCCAGAACCTAGAAAAATAGATAAAAGGAGTGCAAATGAAAAATGTGTCATTCAACATTCAACCTCTGTGAGGTTAACATCGAGGAGCATTAACTGTCTAAAGGGAAGAGGCTGTCAAGTGAGACAACATTAGCAATGGGAGTTTTGAATGTGACAAGGAATTGACCCTCATTGGACACCAGTATCATTGGCTATGAGTACCACTCTCATGCCCCCTATACCGCAAGCTTCAATGCCAACAATGAATTGAGAATACCAATCCAGCAACAGGACATTTACACACTGCCATCCAAGAGCTATCTACATCTGGAGTATACAGTGCTTGAAGCTGCCGATGCTGCTGTGGCTGGAACACCGTGTGTGGATTCTTTGTCAATCTGTTTTCAGAGATACATTATAAAATCAACGGTGTGGAGGTGGACAGCATACGTAATCCCGGTATCACCAGTCTGATGAAGAATGCTATGACATCCAAGCGAGATGAATGCAGCAAGATGGAAGCGGCTGGCTACAAGTTTAGCTCAACCACTGGTTTTGCCAATTTTGCTGCAGATGGTACAAAAATGGATGTACCTCCACGATGCCTGCTGGGCTTTGCCGGAGACTATAGACAGATTCTGTTGATTGTGAAACAAGATCTGGTGTTGAGATGCAGCCCTAATTTCAATGACTGTGTGAGTGTTGCCAATGCTAATGTTACAATCACAAAGCTTTTGTGGAGAATGCCATATTTAAAAGTGGCTGATGATGTAAGAATGTGTCTGCTACAGACTGTGCAGAATGACACACCAATCAGTATACCATTTCGACAATGGGCATTGTACAAGTACCCAACCTTGCCACAAACTTCAACACATACATGGACTGTCAAGTCAACAACTCAGCATGAGAAGCAATGCTACATTGTAGTTGGCCTGCAGACTGCAAGATGAGGTGTAGCAGCAGCTAACAGTTTAAAATTCGACAAGTGTGGTATGAAGGATATTCAAGTGTTTTTGAACAACAAATACTACCCGTATGAGAGCATTGATGGTAATGATAATCGTGTCTACAACATGTATGCAGCTTTCAATGGAGTCTACAATCATGATAATGCTCACTCATCTAAACCTCTGCTTGACACAGGAGCTATAAGCACTGATAATATAATGTTGTTTGCTTTCGATTGCTCCCGCCAAAATGAATCACTCAAAACTGGAAGTGTCGATGTGAGGATTGAATTTGAAGCTACAAACAACATGCCTGCCAATACACAAGCCCACTGCCTAATGATTCATGAAATGATCAAAGAGTACCGACCATTGACTGGTCTAGTACAGTCAGCATAGAGAGAATATAAAATACTTATGATCTGGATTGTGCAGTTCATTCTCATGTGGAGTGTTGAGTGATACAGTCATGTTCAAGTCAGCTACTGTTACCTTCCCTACTGAGGAAGATGAAGAAATAAGTGGAGGAGAGGATGTGGTAGACAAACCGTTGATGAAGGATGCTTCTACAAGTACTACTGACCTACATACTGCTTCTGATGATGATGATGATGATGATGATGATGATGATGATGATGATGATGATGATGATGGCGTGGTATTTGAGGACTGTAGTGGAGATGATAACTGTAGCAATGCTGGAGAATTAACACAACTGAAGCAAACTGGAGTTGCCTCCAGAATTATGTGCACACCTCACAAATTCTATGATGATCTTTCTTGTGATGTACCTGATGGACTGTGCAAAGTTCAAGAGCATGATGAGCCATAAGCTGAGAGATATCATAGGACCGATGATTATACAAGAGGAGAGAAGCTGTTTCATTTGTATATTCTTTTCAATGATTGAGATTTGTTAATAAATACTATATACTCGCACATTTTCGTTATTATTCAACAACTTCCTTATCACTTGGCTATAAGTACATTATGATGTCATACAGACCATTTGAAACATGAAAACTTTCCTGTTGAGTCAAAGTTGTTCTATTGAAAAAAGTTATCTCAACAAAAGATATCCATCGTGGTGTAATGGTTTACAAACAATTACACCTACACTCTACCTACCTACATTCCTTAACCAAAAAACCTACATCCCTATATATTCAATGAAGATTCGAACCCGGGTCCTTATGAATAATTCTAACCTGAGTCTTCTAGAATGGAAAGCAGAAGTACTAACCACTACACCAAGGTGGATATCTATTAACTTATTGTTTGTTATAACAACTATATCTAAGCTCATTGCAGCTTCTAGTGAGCTGTAAGTGAACACTGACTGAACAGTGACTGAACACTGACTGAAGAGTGACTGAACACTGACTGAACAGTGACTGAACACTGACTGAACAGTGACTAAACAGTGACTGAACAGTGACTGAACAGTGACTGAACAGTGACTGAACACTGACTGAACACTGACTGAACAGTAACTGAACAGTGACTGAACAGTGAATATCATTGGATGCTGTTCTGGGAAATATAACTGGGAAAATATATCCCTTGTGATACAATGATTTGATCACACTCTAGAATTCATATCTGAGACTCTTGAAAGCATTCATGCTACCCATTACACTGCTGAGAATATCTCATTACTGTTTGGATATTCAAGCTTCTTGTATATTCTATAGAATGATCACTTCTTCTCACATTACTAAATGTTGGTAAAGAGGATTTGAGGAATGGAAATTTGTAATTTATTGCTACTTTTATTGAACATATACTATTCTATTGAAGATCAAAACGGCGGCGGTGTGTCCTAGGATACTTTTTCACAAAGAGAAGTGTGTGGTTGTGTGCTAAAATGCCAGGTCCTAGAACTGAACGTGGGAGATGTGTCTTCTATAGCTCCTAACTGGACACTGATCATCCCCCCACTGTTGTGAACACTATACAGAGTGATTCATAATTATGGTAAAATTATTGAATACATGATAGAGGAGGTAACAATAAGAAAAAAAGTTCCAATAAACATATATTCATAAACGCTTCATTAGCGAGCTATACAGGGTGAGAGATTTTGCCCGGAATTCAGTTCCTCTGGTGAAGTACACCGATGCTGAATTGTTTGGGGACTAGTTTTTGAAAAACTTATGCTGGATTCATGTGGAAAAATATCTGAAAAATTGAATAAAGCTAGTCTGGAATCTATAGTGTGAGTAGTTTTTGAGAAAAAAGTTGAAATATGCAAAAAATCTAAGTAGAAAAACACAGACTTCTACGTTTGATGCCCAATAACTTCCTTTAAAGATCAGTGAATAAATATTTTTTCGCAATAAAAATTGTAGAGAATTCAATTCTGGAAAGAATGATGTAAGCTGTGTAAACTTAATTTGAATAAAAGTTGGATAAAATATATTCTTATGTAGTACATTACACCACAAAATTTGCTTTTTCATGAGGAGAGAACTAATAACTCATAGGTTGTAGCTGATTGCAAATAGAACATTGATTTTAAGAACTGTTCCAAAACAGCTGATTTATTTCGTTTTAATTAAAAAAATATTTAAAAGAAATTATCAGCTGAAAATTATTTTCAGAAATATTCTAACTCACTATTGAACAAAAAATCAAACTGTAAGTTAGGCCCACTGTAGCCGTGCTGTGTTTTTTGTTTAACCTTTTAACCAGTTATTTGTAACCATTTCACTTTGCTCCTGTGTTAAGTGTTTACTTTTTAAAAAATGGCAGGCAATTTCAGACATTATTCATACTCCGAATTAGCTGACATGCATTTAATGTATGGAATGGGACACTACTGTAATAGTACTGAAGCATGACGTTTGTATCAAGAGAACTTTCCTAACCGAGTATGTCCAAGTTCAAGGTTTTCTGCCACTATTCATCAACGTCTGTCTGAGACAGATTCTCTGATATCCAAAGAGCACATTTATGCAGGCAGACCCCGATCTACTAAGACTGTTGAGTTAAAAGAACAAATTTTTAATGAAATTTATGAACATCCCGAGAAGAACACAAGAGAATTGTCAGTGCAGTTTAATGTCAATCAATCTATTTTTGGAGGATACTAAAAGAGCAACAATTACATCCATACCATCTCCAGAAAGTTCATACTCTATTGCCACTAGACTGTATTCCCCGTGCTGGTATTTGCCGATGGTTTTTAGTAAAACTTGTTTACCCAAACTTCTTAACAACCGTTTTATTTACAAGGCACACTTTACAAGAACAGCTATGGTTAAGGTCCACAGCTAACATATTTGGGCAGCTGAGAATCCTCATGCCATCAATCCCAATCTTCCACAACATCAGTTCTCAGTAAACATTTGGGCAGGAATCATAGGAGATCATCTACTTCTGTTCGAGCTTTCTCCCAGGCTTAATGGCATAATCTACTAGTCTTTTGGTATAAGTTTAATGTCATTTAGATATGCTACTTTCATATAAAAAAAACTTTTAATAAAAACCGAATATTTTATTTGCAATCAGCTACAACTTATGAGTTATTAGTTCTCTCCTCATAAAACAGCAAATTTTTGTGGTGTAATGTACTACATAAGAATACATTTTATCCAACTTTTATTCAAATTTAGTTTACACAGCTGACATCATTCTTTCCAGAATTGAATTATCTACAATTTTTATTGCAAAAAAATTATTTGTTTACTGGTCATTGAAGAAAGTTATTGTGCAACAAACGTAGAAGTCTGTGTTTTTCTACTTGAAGTTTTTGCATATTTCAACTTTTTTCTCAAAAACTACTCACAATACAGATTCCAGACTAGTTCTATTGAGTTTTTCAGATATTTTTCCATATGAATCCAGCATAAGTTCTTCAAAAACTAGTCCCCAAACAATTCAGAATCGGTGTACTTCACCAGAGGAACTGAATTCTGGGTGAAATCTTTCACTCTGTATAGCTTGCTAATGAAGCGTTTATGGATATATGTTTATAAGAGCTTTTTTCCTTATTTTTACCTCTACTATCACGTATTAAATTATTTTACCATATTCATGAATCACCCTGTATATACACTCCAGAGTGGGTGGGAGGCCTTCTGATTTATTTTAATTTATTTTTGATTTTTCATCATTGAATTTCATTAATTTTTTTTTAATTTTTTTTATATTTTTTAATTTTTTTTACAATTTTTTTTCAACGTTTTTGAAGTTTTGAGCTTGACCTTGACATTGACTTTGACCTTGACCTTCGACCTTGATTAGGTTAGATTTGTTATGTTAGGTTAGGTTAGGTTAGGTTGGATTTCTTAGTTAGGTTTTTTTTATGTTTTTTTTTTTTTGAAGTTTTTGAAGTTTTAACCTTGACCTTGACCATGACCTTTGACCTTTGTTAGGTCAGGTCAGGTTAGGTTTGTTAGGTTAGGTTAGGTTAGGTCAGGTTAGGTTAGGTCAGGATGAATTTTATAATTAGGTTTTTTTTATTCATTTATTTTTTTGTGTGTGCTAGGACCGGAAATTTATATTTACTGCAACACCAATTTTATGAAATACTGTTTTTATAAAGTGGACTTCACTATCATACCTAGTTATTGTATAAATAAGTTTATTGTACTCCATACAATCAATATTGATGATGTTATTCTTGCTTTGCCATCTATTATTTTTTTTCTTTCATCATTATTTCTTTTTCTTAAACATGAAAACAGAGATTAAAAAACGATATCATGGTCCAATTTTATTAAAAATAGAAATGAGTTTGCTTTCAATTCTAATAAGAGAGAATATTCACATAATAGAAAACTGATAATGACTGGTAAGAACTGGTATGTTTGGGGTAAGTAAGAGGCTATCTTATTGAAGAAATGAATATGACCATTCAATACAGAGGCACAGGAAAGATAGAGGCATGCACCATAAAAATGATGTCTGTCACCAGTGTCAAGTGCTCTGCTGCTATCTGCAGACGAACCAGATCGAAAACTAACCTCAAAAATCAGAATCTAATTTTGAATGCTAATATCAGCTAAATACACGTCTCTATTTTATTAATGGATCAAATTCATGCATATATTTAGCTCATACTTTGAATTCTGTAGTTTTTTTTCTACTAAAAACTAATTGGAAGACTGCTATCAGTAGGTACGTACCTACCTGATCGGCGTTTATTGGATTTAATTCCCCGTGAATGGCGTGTTAAAAATCTTCTACATAGATTAGTTGAACCGGCGTTATTTTTCGATTTTCACCTTTATGCAACAAAATTTTCTTCCTTTCAGATAATCGCTGTTGAAATGGTGCCAACTAATCAGAATTAAAATTTTTCTATGCTGGTTAGTTCAATCGACTTTATCACTTGAAATTTCTGTTTTGTACAACAAAAATGCATCGGTTAACACTAATCTCGATTGAAGTTTAGCATTTTATCGTGATTAAACTTTAACCGATGTATGTGTAACTGGGGGCTTCGATTTGATTTGATGTCTATCTATCATTTTTGCAGACGGCTTCGTGAGCTATAAAAAAAATGAAAATCAACCACGAGATAGATCAGTGGATTACGTTGGGTAAGATCAGCAATAATAGTTATTAATCAATTCATTATTTCGACCACACTTCTACGTTTTCTAATTGGGGATAGGCAGATGCCTCTGTGATGCAGAGGGCAGAGTGACGCTGGCCATTAGCGACAGGACAGGACATGCATGATGAACATGTGTGTACACACATATCTTCACACATTCTTGTGTCATTACAGCCAAAAAAGCTTCGAACAAACTTTTTCAAGGTTAGGTTTTGTATATCTTTGATTTTCTATTGTTTATTTCCCCTCCACTAGTCTTTTTGAGGTTGAACTAATTGTTGTACAATATCATTATTATTTTTGAATTTCTGATAGTGGTTTATTTATTGTTATTGGTTGATGATTACATGGTGGAAGCCTCTTGCTGGTGACAAAACATGCATGATGAACTCATGGTTGCACAAAAGCCTGTCAAATTTTAACCGTGATTGAATATTCAAGAATGTGCATCAAGAGCCTTCAATTCAAAAATGTTCACCTGTTTGAGACAGACTGGAAAATCTCTGGGAGTTTTCACAGACATTTTCATCCAGCCAATCTATCCATCTATCTATATATAAAAGCGAAATGGCACTGAATCATTCACTCACTCACTTACTCACTCACTCACTCACTCACTCACTCATTCATAATCAACAGAACTAAAAATCTACTGAACCAAAAACGTTCAAATTTGACATGTATGTTCAGTTGGCCTTCTAGAGGCGCACTAACAACAGAATTGAGAAAAGTCCAAAGATAAGCCCAAAATCTGCGTTTATCCAGCGATTTCTAAGCTTTTTCGAGAACCAATTTGCAAAAAATATTCAAACTTGGTATACGGGCTCAGCTCAGGTTTAGAAATGTTGTATTGAAAGGGTTTTTAGATGAATCCGCCTAAAATCGGCGGTTTATGATAGTTTTCCCGCTTTTTGTGGGCTTTTCCAAGACCTAATTGACAGATAATGTTCAAATTTGGTACAAAAGTTGAACCAGGGTTCAGGAATATTGTCTTGAGATCTTGAGTGTGGAACACCGGGTTAAGCCATAACAAATTTGGCAGAAAACAACATGACAGTGCTCTCGGTAACACTCTGTATGAGACTAATAACAACCAAAAGGAATAATTCACTTGAAAATTTCAAAAAAATAAACTATTAATGAATCTCAGACTAACAAACTTGAACTACAATCATGTGGAACCAACAAAATTTCAAATGAATTTCAAAGAACTAGTCATAAACATCAAAAGGAAAAAAATCAACTTGACAACTCTTCATATAACCAAGTGGACCAGCAACAAATTTCGATCTTATTATAATTGAGATAAATCACCATGAAGGTAATGAACTAATTTGGAACAATTAAAATATCTAAGGAAACCATGTGGAATACTTGTGAAATTTTGTAACATAAGAAACATTTGTAAATTCAACTAATAATGTGCAATAAATTGAGTGGTCGCGCAGGTCTCTACGATTTTTGATTCCGCAGCTAAGAGTTTTCAAAAAAGGGGTATTTTTCAAGGGTTTTTCAAAATTATGCAAACCTACCAATTCTAGCCTATACAACTAGGATCTTTTTCTAGTCATGATAGAAATTCATGTCCTACAGCCAAAATTCGAATTCTCATTATAATACCTCTTCATGGCCTTCCTAACAAAAAAGAAACATTTCGGCTGAAATCACCTTATGAGGGTTATATTATATGAGAATCTCTCGTTAGATTCCAGTATTTCCTAGTGGGGGGCACAGTTAGGGAAACGTCCAGGATCAAATCTTTAATCACTTATAACTTTTGACTGAATGATCACATCTCCTCGTACTACAGCTCGTTCATATCAACTCGTCATGGCGGTTGAAAATCATGTATCATATCACTAAAATTTGTTTAAAAAATGAGAAATTTCTCTTTTAGTGTATTTTAGCCCATATTTCAATGCATAGAAAAATGACAGATTTCTATATTCAAAACTGTGTGTCTCGGTAACTCAAAATGATACTTGGTCTTGATTTGAAGAAAAGGATCTCCTCTTTTATGTGGGGTGGATGATTTTTGTAAAAATATAATCTTGGAGTAAAATACGTTTGTTTCTAAAAATCAAGAAATTTGTGATATTTTTTTTTCATTTTCACAGTCTCGACAGTTTTTCGATATAAACAGTAATGCAAGATCAATTTAAGGCAACTCAGCTTATAAAGCATGAAATTTTCTCTCATTTAAGACCAATTGCAAGTTTCTATCATGTATTGTACTCATTTTAGAGACTCTTTAATAACAGTAAAATTGCAAGAAAAATGAGGAAATGGAGATCATTATTCAATTGGCTGTAACTCTTGAACGGTATTGAAAACCGGAGTATAATTCATGGGAGTGAAAAGAGGAGAAAATTCATCACAACCTCGACTACTTTTTGGATTTTTTATCTGAAGTGTTCCACAAGATACGCAACGTTGCATATGCGAGACTGTGAAAATGGGGAAAATATCACAAATTTCACGCACATGCAAAGTTGTGTATCTTGTGGAACACTTCAGATAAAAAATGCAAAAAGTAGCCTAGTCCTGCGCGACCACTCAATTCATTGGACATTTTATCATCTTTAATATTATATAGAGAATGCTTTTTCTCGAAAAATTCAAGGTTCTCGAGATTAAATGGAAAACTTAAAAAAAGTCCAAAATTTTGGTGGTGAAGTACGCCCTCTGGCGTGTCAGCAGATTTCAGATTAGAATTCAGCGCCCCAAAATACATATAGAACCATCAAAAAAAATTCTTTCGGGGCTGTTTCCTGAAAAACGACCATTGACTGGACTATAAGTTGTTATCCTATTATATTAAGCGAGCAATTTCTGTATATCTGTTTATATTTTTATATCTGGCTATCTGGTTATCTTGTTAAATGGTTATTTATGTTCAACGGGTCTCGGAAACAGCTCTTACGATTTTCAAGAAATTCGGAGTATAGTAGGTTTATGATATCAAAATTCGATTGCACTAGGTCTCATCCCTGAGAAAACTCCCTGAAGGACATGAAAAGTATAATTAATTCATCCTTGGAAAAACAGATGATGATTTCGTCGTCTGTCGATAACAGAAGATGCGTGTGCCTGTGTGGGAGATCAGCTGTGTAATCAATTAGCTTACCGTATCTCGCGAGAAATCTCAATTGATTCGATCAAAATACAGTAATCTGATTTGTTGACATGAGATGGTATATATCATAATATTCAAAGTTAATCATTATTTTACAGTTCTAAGTGATTAGTGAGTGTTATATTGTCATTCAATTTGGTATGTAAACAATCTAAATTAGAAGTTTCATGTTTTCAAATATTTGGACTGAAATTTTCACTTGAATTCAAGTGTATGAAACATAATCTACTTTTTAGAATATTAAATATTCCAACTTTAAATTTTATAGTGCATAAATCAAAATTCGGGGAAGAAACAGTTTTGGGCTGTGCCTGTTAGTCCTTCCCCAATCATTTTAAAGAATTGAGTTCTGTTTATCAATGAATAAATAACGAGCAGAGCTCGGGGCCCCGATATTTGGTATTAATAGATAGAATTTACAAAATGTAGGCTACTTGTTCAGATGATATCTTTATTCCAAAAAACAAACCATTTGAAGATACATTTTGTTCGACTTGTGCTATTTACTCTTGTAATGTTAAAAAGTAAATACTACCAACAACGCAACATCAGTGACAACCTGTTCCAATTTATGATAAATATCGGGGCACCAAGCTCCGCTCTGGAGTACCTACAAAAGCATATAAAATTATTACGGAAGAAGAAATTTTAATAAATATTCATAGCTCATACAGAAAGGTTCTATCTCATCACAGTGGATTGAGATTAATTCCTAGAGGAATGCAAAAAATTCTCTCACAAAAGCATGTTACATTTTAAACCTGATTAATTTCACGTGAACCAAATCACAGAAGACCATCTCAAACAGATAGCTTATCTGATTGGTTCTACTAGAATTAATCAGGATAAAAATTCAACCGGCTTTTGTACAGCTGCCACTAAGTACCTGATTGAATTAGGTACAAAAATTCAACATCTGAGTCATAATTTTGTCTCACACACATGCAATGTCCTCCAGCGAGTTTCCCCAGGGATGAGACCTAGTGCAATCGAATTTTCATATTATAAATACACTATGTTCTGAGTTTCGTGAGAATCGTTAGAGCCGTTTTCGAGATCCGGTGAAAGAGAAACATCTAAACATTTAAACATCTAAACAGAAATTGCTCGTTTAATAGTATAGGATTTAGAATACCTAAACTTGCCGACATGATATATTGTATGAATAGAATCGTTCCAAATTTGTATGAATGTTTAGGTACCAAAATTGCTATGCAATATTCTTTTGCAATAAAGAATTATCAATGATATTATTATTCAACTTTTTATAAGTAACCTTAACATTAAAAAAGCGAAGCCTCCCTTACTTATCTTTTAATATCCTATAAAAATATTTGTCATGTAGTTTTTCCTGATGTAATGTAGTACTTTCTAGTCCTCCCGAACAAGAACGGATGCACTGCTAAACTCAAAAATAATATCAAAAAGATACTTCATTTCTATTTTTAAAGAGATAAGAAACGATGGTATTCATATTTTTGCAATATTATGAAAACAGCAAGAATTCATCACAATACCAAAGGTAAATAATGTCCTTTGGAAGATTAGAATGTAAGATGTGAATTTTATTGTCATACACTGGCTAATGTTGAAAACTAAAGGGTTGGAAATTGGGGTAATTTTGGGGGTGGCATTACACTTGGATTGGGGGGGGCATGCGCCATTGCCCTTGGGGGGGCTGGGCACCCCTGCTGCTGTTAAATTCATAACCAGATTATCCCAATTCTAATCTCAACAGAAACTTTGAATAGAACAACAAATAAAAAAAATTTTCAAATTATCACAATCATATGACCAGACAATCATAACTCGACTAAAATCGCTACTAAAATCGAGCAACTGACATTTGACGCATCTCACCACTGAAGCAGCCAACGGCCGCCTCATGTCACAGAAACCATGACCTATGCCACTACATTTCAATGTCATGGAGCTAGTAACTACACAGAGTTAACTCGCACGCAACAATGTTAGCAGCTTACGTATCACGACCTTGCTACATGTATCAACTTTGCAACAAAACTCATTCACCCATTACCACTCTAGGCCTACTCGTATCTCGTTCTTTGCACTTTTGTACAACAAAAAAATATCTGGTGTGGCGCACTCACACAACTTTCCTTGCCGTTATGAAAATTTATCACCTGACGCTAGTGTACACGTGCATCTCAAGACTATTATTCAAATATCTGCCAGCTGGTGACAGGACAATAACGCTGGAGACACACGAAGTCTGCTATCTCTTCATAGTGAATGATTTAATAGAATCAACAGTTGCCAATAGTTTGCATTATTGAATAAACACATTTCTCGAATTTCGATCTTATTTCCAATTTTAGATGAAAATGTCACTGAACATTAATTGTAGAGATTTTTATGCTCAATCGTTTCCACTTGAAATTTTTTGTTTAATTTGGAGCTCCTGGAATTTTTACAGATATGAGACTTGTGGCAGTTGATGGAGCTTATCAATGAATATTTTAGGTATAAATTTGATCAAAATCGTTGGAGTGGTTTTCGAGAAAATCGCGAAAAACCCTGTTTTTGACAACATTTTCGCCATTTTAGCCGCCATCTTGAATTGGATTTGTTCGAAATTGTTCGTGTCGGATCCTTATAGGGGGAGGATCCTTATATTTGGAACCTTACGTTCCAAATTTCAAGTCATTCTGTTAATTGGTAGATGAGATATCGTGTACACAGACGCACATACACTCATACACACACACACACACATACAGACCAATACCCAAAAACCACTTTTTTGGACTCAGGGGACCTTGAAACGTATAAAAATTTAGAAATTGGGGTACCTTAATTTTTTTCGGAAAGCAATACTTTCCTTAACTATGGTAATAGGGCAAGGAAAGTAATAACGTCGGTTATAGCTGAAGATAAAGGACATCGCGAATTGTCCCACAATTACCCAGCAACACCTATGCTACAATTCTGAATTTTCCCTTATGGAAAAGACTAAGATCTTCACTGTTCCACAAACAGAGATATTACCTTACTACCACTGAATTTCTTTTACTCATTACTCACTTGGGACAGCAACATTTGAGGACAATATACATACACCAGTATACCTACAATTGTGCTCCCTATCACCTTGGTACAACCAAAGTATTACAACTTATGGACCTTGATAACTCAAAAAAAAAACTGACTACAATATTCTTTCAACACAAAATCTCTACATACTATCTTCTCCTAATATACACAATAGATCTCATTTCTCCAGGTAGCCTACATGGAGAAATATGACAGTTCAAACGCCTAGGCCAATGATCATGATAAAAGATACTGAATAAACATAAAGAAAATTTTCCACTTTCGACCAACTTAGTACATAACTGACTCTAACCTCCACAAAGAATTATTTGAACAAAATTTAATACTGCCTACCACACTCAATGAAGAACCTTCAGAAACTCAAACCTTTATTTTAAGAATTCCGGTGACAAAGACAAGCTAAAGCAAACAACATAAGCATTTCCCAAGATTAATAGAAAATATTCCCATATTCTATAGTACTGAAACTCATTCATTTCCCCGTTACATATTCCTATTTTTTTTTTTTTTAAACCTTCACAAAAGTTGTGAAAAATCAAGTTACCTAGATTTCCTTCCCGTTTCCAATTTTCTATTTTTTGTTTTATTAATTTTTTTCCTATTTTTATGTTATATTAAGGAATTCTTTCCTATTCTCCTACCTCTCCCGTTTCTTTCCCCTGTGATATTAATCAACTTTTTCTACAATTATTATAGGACATGATTCTATATCCTGTCTATCTCATTCAATGATTCTGCACTTCATTATTACCCATCCAATAATATCTCTAAAAATTCAAGGTCACCATACTAAACAAACACTATGATTTATTGAATATCCCCAATTTATCCTCACAATACTGCAAGAAATTATCAATTATCCCATCACCAAGTGAAATAAATTCTCATAATCAATTATCACCATACAATTCAAATACTATTTATTTTCAATTCCCCCAATTTCTCTGTATTGAAATAAATCTTCTCTCCACTGTCTGCATCACCAAATTAACTATAGCAGTATACTATTTATTATTACAAAATCCGAATTTCTTGTCATTTATTATACTCATTTCAAATTCACATTGACTTATTAATTCACAGTTTAACTTTTCCTATTGAATAAAACTTTTGATTTTTACTACCCACATTATTTAGGAAAAAAATTATCCCCCGAAATAAAATAATAAATTTTGACAGTGTATTGTGGCCATTCCCAGCTATCAATCTAATGAACCTTTCAACTGAGGCTTACTCTAAAATTTCAAAATCCATTCCATCCATTCTGATCCATTCTGATCTTGGTTAGCCTTTCATCTATTTTCTTCAGACCCCCATAAATCTTCAGACTGGAACCACACCAGTCACCAGAATAACCTAATTCTAGCTTATACTACTCTGAGTACCTTTTGCTATCCAGTTTAATTTTTCCACTGATCTTATTGTTCATTAGAGGGTGATTTGGAATGAGGTTTATTATTTTAGTACCTATGTAAATTTACTGCCTCCTTATACATTCAATATTATAGTGTTATAGGTTACATATTTGTTAGCAGTGGTCCTTAGATTATAATAATTAAGTGTATGTATCTATATTTTATTGAGTACTCAATTACGGTTTCTATGTATAATTGAGGTATAGTCATGACCTCAAAATCATTAAAAACCATATCTGTTGTGTAGAGCCTGGGTTTGCTTGATATAGTTTTTGTTCTGAACAAAGCTCAGGCTAGAGCTACCAGAGGACTGTAATTTACTATTTAAATAATCAAATACAAACCAGGGGCAAAATTTAATCTTCAATTGAGCCAGGTTATTTGTACAGTTAAACTCTGCATTAATGAACAATAAAAAAGAGCAAAAACTCACCAAATTTATTCCAATCTTGACTACTTGCCCTTCGAAGCCTTTATTGGGTGTTTTGGTCAGGTTCAGGGTGGGACGAAATCTGGGAATAGAGAGGTTCTTGCTTACGGGCTACATTTTCTTGATTCTGCATTCAACTTGCAGGTTATGCACTGTGTTTCGAACAAAGCTCACACTGGAATCTTTATTATATTCATAATAATTCACACACATGACACTCAAACAATTTACAAGAAATTTCCGATCAAAAATTACATGACAGACAAACACAAATTTTGTCTTGCAAAAAGACGGGCCGACGAAACAAGACAGACAAGACTTCCAAAAAACATCCACAATGCCACGCAGCAGGACGGTCTGCGCCGGCGCAAACACAAGCCTGCTATTGGCAGAACTACAGTCTGGCATTCTGGCACTACAATTCGAATTCTCTGGCCAGACCAGTTTTAAATATCAGTTTTTGTGCTAATAATTCAGCAATATGACAGTTGAAACAGCCTCCCCAAACAACTATGCAATACTGCAGAATTGACTTGACTAGAGCATGATACATCATTTTCAGGTGGTCCTTATTAAGAATTCTGTTGACTTGGTAAAATTTAAAAGATGAATATCTAATTTTTCAACATATGTATTCAATATGAACATCCTATTTGAGGTTTTCATCAATTATGATTCCCAAGTACTTAGTATTATTGACTTTTTTAATGGTGGGACAATCACAATTATCAAAGTTTAAATTGCACTGAGGATGGAGTCTCAAATCTTGATTCTCGTTAGGCTGCCCTACTCTATTTACGGAGAAAGTTATGTAATTAGTTTTTTCCAATATTTAAACTCAAGGTATTCTTATCTGACCACTTCTTAATTGAAAGCATATTATTTTCAGCTATGGTATGAACTTTATTCCATGTATTACCGTGAAAAATAGCTGCAGTATCATCTGCAAAAGATATCACAGTTGAGTTTAGAAGTCTTAAATTTAAAAAGTCATTTACATAGAGTATGAAAAGGATGGGAGAAAGTACAGTACCTTGAGGAAGACCATAAGAAGTTAAGTTAGTTACACTAGATTGACCATTTATGGTTAGGGACTGGGTTCTATTACTCAGATAGCTTTTGAACAATTTAAGCGAGACTCCTCTGAAACCATAGGACTCCAGTTTATTAAACAAAGTATTATGAGGTATTGTATCAAAAGTTTCGCATATATCCAGGAAGACCGCAATAGTTTTCTTATTGGAGTTTATTTTATCAGATAAAGTATTGATGAATTTTATTAGAGCATCAGATGTACTTTTACCATTTTGGAAACCGAGTTGGTTCTTGTTGATTATTCTGTTAAGATTCAAGAAAGAAACAACTCTTGACTTTATTAGTTTCTCCATTATTTTAGCAAGGTTGCTGATAAGACTAATCGGTCTATAATTACAGGGATTAGTCGGGTCACCTTGTTTGAATAAAGGTTTCATTTTGGTTGATTCGAGGTGCTCGGGAAAATATCCCTCCTCAAAGAATCTATTAAAAATGAAAGCGAGAGGTTGAAATATAAAATTGGCTATTTTCTTCAGCGTAATATTACCTAGACTATCAATACCAGTTGTTCTTCAGATTTTTAATGGTTGCCTCAACTTCAACCGGGCACATTGGTCTCATAAAAAACATGTTATCGATCTGTATTGCAGGAGTTAAGTATAGACTCAGGTATTTTCTAGATGTGTCGGCCTATTTCCAAATTCTAAATTTTATTCCAAATTATCTTTTTTTATCTTTTAAAAGGTCAGGCACAATACATGAGATTCGCTATTACCTGGATACTCCAATTTTGCACTTCAAAGAAGGTTTCCACGTGGAAAGGGGAGTCGCCATTGAGATTGGCTCTCAACCTGAAGAAACATTCGAAACTCTTAAAGGGGAAAAAGTGTGAGTGGCCAAAATTGAATTTCTCTTGTTAAACCTAATTTACTGAAAACCCATCGTAAAAATATGGTGTGGCGCACTCACAACTTTCCTTGCCGTTATGAAAATTGATCAACTGACGCTCGAGTTCACGTGCATCTCAAGTCTACTATTCATAGATCTGAGTAAGCTGGTGACAGGACAATAATGCTGGATACACACGAGATCTGCTATCTCTTCATAGTGAATGATTCAATAGAATCAACAGTTGCCAACAGTTTGCAATTGAATAATCACATTTTCTCAAATTTAAAGCTTATTTTGAATGTTAGGTGAAAATGTTACTGGACATTGATTGTAGAGATTTTCATGCTCAATCTTTTCCACTCGAAGTTTTCCGTTCACATTATATCTGAGACCTGATAATTGGAAATCCAAAATCAAACTTTGCATAGATGGGGTGAACCTCCTGAAATTTGACTTGTGGGATAGATATGTCCCATAGATATGGGACTTGTGGCAGTTGATATATCCTATCGATGACTATTTTAGGTATAAATTTGATCAAAATCGCGAAAAACCCTGTTTTTGACAACATTTTCGCCATTTTAGCCGCCATCTTGAATTGAATTGTTCGTGTCGGATCTTTATAGTGTAAGGACCTTGAGTTCCAAATTTCAAGTCATTCCGGTAATTGAGAGATGAGATATTGTGTGTTTACACACATACACTCATATACACACACATACACACACACACACACTCATACATACAGACCAAAACCACTTCTTTGAACTCAGGGGAAACGTATAAAAATTTAGAAATTTGGGTACCTTAATTTTTTTCGGAAAGCAATACTTTCCTTACCTATGGTAATAGTGATTTTTATGTAGGTAGCCAATAATCTTTTTAACGAATGATCAGTAGGCTCTTTACATTACAAAATTGCGATTACGTGAAAATGGACTTACAGCCTTCAACTAGATGTCATTTTGAAGCTTTGGAATCTTTCTACACCACTGTCTGGATAATATTAGTGTATGTCCACTGCAAATACATTTACAGGGTGTAAATTCCATACTATAATAGAGGAAAGAACTGGTGTACGGGATAGGAAGTTCACGAATTACGCATCATCACGTCTGAACTACTGGACTGATTAACTTGAACTTTTGCATACAGATTCTTAATTCACCGAGGATGTTTATAGGCCCATTTTAAATTCTTCAAAATTTCAGTAGACCAATTTTTCAGTTTGTCAAGTTTTTAATTAGACCCATGCAGAGCACGGGTTACCTGCTACAGTGAGGTCCACGTTATAATGACAGTGGAGAAAGATAGGAGATCAACGTTGCCGATCCTCACTGTCTAGTCAATGCCTTATTGATGGTAGCTGTGATATAGGTTTATTATTGTAATATTAACTGTCCATCCTCGTTAAAAATAATAAATTATATTTTATTTAGCAAGAGATATTATATTTTATAATGAATTTTCATAATGAAGATTAAATATTGTGTGAATTAATTATTAATTTTACATTGTCAATAACCGATCTGGAAACAGAGCAAAGCGAGAGAGATAGCGCTATCCGCTTTGTTGAATGACAGACAAAGATAGCAATACCATTGCTAATCGAACACTGCCATTATAACGTGGAACTCACTATAGTAATAAATGAATAAATAAATAAAAATAATTTGCTGATTGTTATTTAACATTATTGCAGCATTTGCGTAGAGGTTAAGGATCAGCAACTGCAGAAAATTCATGCAACAAAGGTGTTCACGAATTTCCCAGTGGATGTTTCACAAGCAACTCGATCGAGGGAAAGAAAAGGGCGAGGAAGGCGTTCGGCATCACTTCCTCCCACTCCGACACCGTCTACAAGTCCGAACAGAAAGCATTGGGCAGCGATAAACAAAGATTTCAATGGCCACTTCTACGAACGGTCTCAAAGACTGTGGACTTGTACGAAGGAATCGGTAAATAAGAGTTTACATTGGTCAAGTTTCCTTGGATTCAAGTTTTTTCAACGTTTGAGCTGAAAGGGTGATTCGACAACTTTTAGTCGAGTTCACTCAAATTCAAGTTTCATAACCTTAAAAAGTATATAATATGGAGTAGATAATCTAATTAATCCAAGGTCTATAAATACAGGTCATGACACTCGTGTTCCTTATGGAGCGGCCATTATGTGGGGTCTTTATGGCGGTATTTTGAAATATTCCAATCTGCTCATAAAATCATGCATTATGCTTTTTAAAAACATTATTCTGGTTCAGATAATATGTAAATTCAGGTTTTCGATTTTTTAATAATTAAATCCCAATAATAAATGGTTCAATAATTAATATTTTTATTGAATGAAAAAGACTAAGAAATTGTCAAAAAAAAATCAGAGATTTTTTATCAGAGATTGACAATGGTGTAATAACCGAAACCGGTCTTTCTAATTATCAATAAATCAGTGGTTTTTTGACAATCTCTTAGTCTTTTTCATTCAATATGAATAATTACCACAATATCAACTTCTCAACTACACAAAAAGTAAAATATTTTTATTATTGAAAATTGTTCAAATCAAATTGGTTTTTATTATCATGATTCCAGGGTACAAATATTCATATTATACAACAACGTTACATCTTCTGCAACCAAACAATCATAAATAAAACTTACAGTTGAACTAAAAAATTAATCATTATAACTAAATCTAGTTGTTATTATATCGTAGCTCCAGAAAATACAACATTATATTTTAAAAAACATCATGAAAACTCTCCACAAAGGCAAAGCCTGTGTGTGGAAGAGGGTCTTGGCGATGATTGGCTAACGTCGGACTGTCCCCATACTTGCATCTATCACATTCTTGGGTAAACCAGGTATCAATATCAGAGAAAATTTGAAGTTTAAACATTTAGAGTTAAATTTGGACTATCATTACACGACATTTGCTTTATTTATACAATGAATGAATTATCACTTCTATATTTGTCCTCCCAATCTCCTTTAACCAGTCATTAACATCTTTTTTATAAATATTCTTGGACTTACCTTCGGTATTACGTAGATTTTCAGGCAGATTTCTATAAAGAGTGTGTGCTATATAATAAGTATTAGTAGTGGAATGAGTTTTGACTAGCCTTGAAACTTGGATTCCTATTGCTTCTGACGAACGAGTTCGATAGCTGAGCTCAATTTTCTTAAACATATCTTTATGATTTTTGTACATGTATTATAATATATTTCTTACATGAATTTGCCTTATACTTAAAACATTGAATTCTTCAAAAATTTCATCAGTAGGAGTGCGTATACGTTTTCTTAATGCTGTTTTAATAATAGATTTCTGTAACTTCCAAGGGTTTTAGTAAACCCTTCTTATTCTTGTAAATTGTTATGATTCATAAGGCATTGGGACAAAAGGCAAACCTCAAAAAGAGTTTGAAGATCCCAATCTAAAACTCAACAATTCAGTTTCTAAATGGAATCTAAATATTATTTTCGCCACACTGTAAAGAAAGCAGCTGTTTTCCAGTCCCTACGTTATGACGATGTGTTTTGACACCATAAAATAATTTTGAAGAAACCAACTAATCTTTAATATAATTTATTGTGAAACTGAAAGAACAGGTAGCCTAGTCAAGGTAACACTCTAATAAAATCGAATCTTCTTTAAGATAAGGAGCAGTCGTACTATCTATAAAGCGATAAGAGAACCATAAAAATACTATAATTATGCAATAATGAGAATTCTTTGGCAGAAATAAAATCATAAAGCGACTTAGTTTATTCATTGGCAGATTATAAAAAAGAAATTACTTGTACAATTTGAGGATAGAATCCTCTGTTTTGATTTAATACGTCACTCGATCTCAGATCAGTCGACAATTTATTGATTTATTATGCGAGCAAATCAGCTGATTGATCACTCGACTATTATGAATAAGATTATATTTTACTCGGATAATTAATAATTATTATATGTTAAAGAAAGGTTCATGTAATGGAAAAACAACGATTATTATGTTATTCAAATATTTATTGAAATCTAAAAAGTATGAAAAATCAAGAGTGTACAAAGCTCACATAAAAAATTAAATGTATTTATTGTTATATTATCATAGATTAGGAGGAGTTGGGTGGAAAAACGACCTGAGTCGAGAAATCAAGTTTTGCGTGGATTGAGTTTGAAATATTTAGTACACATCTTCATTATTTCATCAGAATGCAATATTCTTGCAAGTATTTGAATTTTATTGATCTTTTTATACTATTTTCAATGCTGTTATTCATAATCAGCCAGTAATCCAAGGCTAACTGATATTAATTGATATAAGGTGTGTTGTCTCAGGTCGTTTTTCCATAACCCTGGTTGTTACATGTTCAGAGGTTCAATAAAATGATGAAAAACCCGTATCAAGAGTAGTGATAATGATAATATTTTGCTCATGATATTGGATAATTAATAAGTAGGTGAAAAAGATCTAAAAAATTTAATTTGGAAGTGAACAATTGAAGATGATATTTTCTTCTTGAACACGTTTCTTCTCATAATCAAGACTCCGGAATGTAACATGGTACTGTTCTGATTTTCGGGAAATTCATACACCCAAATGTTTTTAGTATCAGATTCTTCTTCAGGAGCGTCTTCTTCATTATTTCCATCATCTAGAGGATAATTGGTTCCCTTGGATGTATCAATGATTTTCTTATACCATTCATTTGGTAGAGAGTTGGTTAGGAGGATATTTTTAATATTCTTCCCAAAGAATGGACATTGATATGTCCAAAGCTCCGCCAATTTATGTTGATGCATTACAATATTATCTTGTATAGTTATTCCAAATTGCTTTTTTCAAATCATATACAGTTCAATAATTATTAATTTCTTAGTCTATATTATGTAAATTCATCTATAATTTTGCTGTATTGTAAGCTATTGTATATACGTGTATAAGCCATATATACTGTAATCTACATAAATAAAGTACTCAATCAATCAATCAATCAGCTTCTTCTTTTGTAAGGAAACAAAATAAGGATTCCACTGGCTGCTGGCTCACAGCTTGTAAGCTGAATAATTTCAGGTTTGCCACACAAACAAAAAATGTTCACAGCTCACTCATTTTTCAAGATACAACAACATTTTATGTACCAATATGTTCAGAATTTAATGGCGGATAGAATGAAGCGTGTTGCGGAAAAACGACAGGAGTGGCCTCAGGTCGTTTTTCTACCCAGCTCTTTGCATTTATTTATTTGGAATTCTCACAGGCTATTATATAAGTTATTTATGTATAATCTTATTTATTTTTTGTATAACAAAAGTTGAAGAAACCCTGAATCTTAAGTAACCAATCACATCACATCTTACAAAGACTAGAAAGCCAATCAGAGGAAGGCTTACATTTATTAGAGGAATAGCTGAGAATTTTCCTGAGAAATTCTCTCTCTGGCTTGTGATCTCGACCTATACAGCAGCACATGGAGATAGGGTCTCTTTTCAATTTATTTTTAAAAGCATCAAGCCAGTCCCTTTTTTAAATAAGTATGTGTAATTAATGTTTGATTGTTTGTGAACTCAGTGTTGTTAAAGAGTTCTTAACTGTAATTTATTCCTGTATATATATACTTAATACTGATAGAGATTTACACACAATCTGGACCATAAGCAAGCCCAGCAGAGTCAAAAGGATTCGACTAATCAATTATTGGAGATAATTAATTATTCTACAAGAACTCCAGAACATCATTATAGTGAGTGTGCTAGTTATCCTAATGAGATCATTAGCAGGCCTTTATCAGTGAATTGGGGGATTAATCGAAGCGCTACTTATCATCCTCTGATGATAGTCATATTATTCAGCCAGCAAAATTTTACTGATACTTATAATAATAAGTCTACAATATATCATCATATAAGGATCCAGGGAACTTCTAGAACTGGCATTGTAAGTCTCAAGGAATTTCGGAAGGATGAATTAGTGCATACCTGTATTCATGACGAGCGTTTTGAAACTCAATCAGAAGAATAATAGTTGATTTTCGTTATTCTTGATTGAATATATGGTTACTGATAATCAGTCGCTGACTATCTTTTTGATTTCCTTATTGGTAATCTTAAATATCTTCAAGAGAGCAGCGGTAAGAATTGTTAATTATCATTTGCTGAAACCCATGGTGTTCCATTACATTGAGAGTATTCATGCATCTATCACTGAGCAAGAGCTGTGGTCAGAACCCCAGTATATTTGCGAGCCAGACGGCCTTAATTTTTTGCAAATTAATTTGCAAGCTAGGGATAGTAGCAACTACACTGGAATATATAAAAAAAATACCACATCAGAACGTAGATCTGAAAGACATTGTTTGCAGACGACACTCATCTGACGTCAGAACAGGTTTCTTTCCGGCCTAGGCCAGAAAGAGTACCCTCTCCAGCCGCTAAAATGGAACTAATAAAGGTGATCAAAAAACAGCTGATCAAAAAACTTTTCATTATTTGTGTTCATTATTCAATAATTGAAACATTTATAATAATATCATCTGATTGTCATTTGAGAGAATAAAAAAGTATAAACTCAACCTCCCACATAATTAAACATCATCTTATAGGTTATTTAGACAAATCAGAATGAAAAATAAAAATACTTGGACAATTTACTGCTATTCAGATTACCTGTGATTTGCTAGAGCTATCACCTTCCACTTCTGCTTTCGGAAGTGCTTAGTAAACAACTATTCTCATATATATATATATATATATATATATATATATATATATTGTTTATTTTTGTGTGTGGCGAAAAATAGCATTCGCACCATGGGCAAAAATGTTTTTCCGGCTCTCAATCTTTTCTAGTCCGAGGCCGTAGGCCGAGGAAAATCCGATTTTAAGCCGGTTTCGAAAACTGATTTCGAGCCGGAAAAATCTCATTTTCTTCTTCAGGTGCGAAATATACTATATTCGGTGGGAAGAATCTATTTTACAATTCGAAGCCAAGCAACATTTCTTGAACAATATAACAAAATAACAAATCATGTTGTTCAATCTATAATGATGGCAGCTGATAAATTTGAAAATTGGTGAACTAGAAATATTCTCATAAAATGGCGATTTTTCAATTCATCACGGGATTGTGTCATGACCTGTATCTATAGACCTTGAATTATTAATCTGAGACAAAATTATGGCTCAGCTGTTGAACTATTGCATTCAATCAGCTGATCTCACGAGAAATATTATCCGACAAGAAATTAGTCAACATTATGATTTTACTAGAGGTTCTGTGAACAGTAGACCTCGCGCTCAGTAAGTTACATTGACCTGTTGTTATGTTTTCTCAAAAATTAATAGATGATTTATCAATTTTAAATGTCTAGAAAAAATCCTAAATAAACATAGAGCTTTCTGTCCTATTTTACCGTGACATGTCGTCCCGGAATGTGAGTGTGAGCGCTGTTATCAGGTCTGGCTGAAACTGTCTGCAACATTGATGGAAAGATACATTTTCAAGATGTTCGATGTTTTTGAACGGGTAGTATTATAGTCCACTAGACAGCTGATTTATGATGAATAATATTCTAAAGTCTGATTTTTACGGTAATATAGGCGTTCAAAGGAGACTCATTTTCCTTTTGTATTATCCTTAAAATGCAAAATTTCAAAAAATCGTTTGTATACGTCGACTCGAAATCCAAAAAGGAACATACCTGTCAAACAAATTTCATGAAAATCTATTGCTGCGTTCCGCTGTAAATGCGGAACATGAAAACATAAATATAAACATTAGAGAAATGCAAAACCGTCGACTTGAATCTTAGACCTCACTTCGCTCGGTCAAAAATGATGATACTGTCGAAATTTATAATTTCCTCTATCATTATAAATTTTCTATGCTTTTGTACTATTGGTTGTTTCATGTTAGAATATGTTGTTCAACAGCTCTTTTTCGTTCGAAACCTTTCGCGTGAATGTCGTTTTGTTCAAAGACATGTATGTCTACACATGCTCGACATACTTTCACTGAGAGCAAAATCTTTGCAAACTGAAAGCGAAACAAGCAAACCCTTGACAAACCAAGACAAGCAAAATCTTCGCAAACCAAGGCAACCCTCAGCAAACTAAAATCTTTATCACCTTGAGCATTGATGCTTCTTCAGTGCACCAATGTTTCATTGTAACCGTTTGTTGCAGGAACTCGTGTTTCATGCAGTGATTAATGTGATGGTGATGGCTGATGAACTACACCTAGCTCGAGTATTCCTCAGGGACGGTGTCAAGGTGGACGTCGTCACACTTCCTGATAATCTAAAGATCATAGAAACAACTGAACTCAAATTCTTCACAGTTGATGAACAATCTAATATCAAAATCATTTCATATGGTTAGTTATTGCCTCCACGCTTACTTAAGCTGCATTTACACCAAAATTATCAGCAAAACACAAACCGTATGTTCATCATGTGTATGATAAGTTATGTCCAATCTAATCGAATCTATAAGGATTAAGTTAGCCTATTAACATTTTGTTGATAACTTTGGTGTGAACGTTGTGATCATTAACCTAATGATCGTCATCTGATCTAATGTGAATAAATTATAATGCATTTACACCAGAGTTTAAAACAAAAGTTTTCAACATGAAAGTTAATAACATTTTTTTTTCTTTTTGCTGCTAGTTTTGTTATCAACAAAAGTTAATAACTTTGTCACGTGTTTCGTCTGCAGCTGTAGTTATTACGGAACAGCTGTAGTTGTAGGGTAGGGATTCACGGCGAGGGGGTTGCGGGGAAGATAGTAACCTGTTATTAACAAAAGTTAATGCGATAAAAGAAGCTTTTGTTATTAACATAGCACATTTCCTTTGATCTTTACCGACTCTCGATGGATAACATGAATCTTGTTAATAACAAGGAATTTTCTGTTGCAAAACACGAGTTATTAACTTTTGCTACGAGAAATTTTTGTCGATTCAGTGAAGTTGACAACTTTTCATTAATAACTCATGTTATCAACTTCGGTGTAAACGCAACTTAACATGATGTTATTGACTTTTGTAATTACATCAGTTGATAACAAAAATGTTAAAAACTTGTGTTATTAACTCCGGTGTAAACGCAGCTTAAGACAGTGGTTTTTCACTATTATTATAATCAATATTATTATTGAGTTTTAGTTGAATTGTATTGTCATGCTGAACTTTATTTTGATTTTTGTATATGTATGTGTGTGTGTGAAGTAATTTTGAATAATTCCAATGAACCATAGAATAGATACGGTATTTATTTATCAAAATATGTGTACACATACATTTGAATAGTGTCAATTCTCAGTAATACATAACGCTAGGCTAGCCTATTTCTATGATAAGACTGAAAAATAAGAAAGTGCTTACTAGATTAGTCAAAAATTAAAAATTACCGGCAGTTAAAACACTTGTACGAAATAAAGAGTAAGGTTTATCTGATATTCCTTCAAATTCTCCGCAAAGGTGTTAGGTTTTTCTAAGGCTACAGCAGTTAGTCAAGACAAGACAAGACATGATCAGACACGTTCAATCACAATACTTCACATAGATGCTTATGAAGACATCGTAATGACTAATCTGTGTGAGTTGCGTCATGAGCAACTATGTGAAGTATTGTGACTAAACGTGTCTGATCATGTCTTGTCTTGTCTTGACTAACTGGTGTGCACCCAGCCTTATGCTTGCAATCTGGTTGGTAGCTTCCCGAAATATTTCTTACCTCTGTAGACGCTTCTTTTCTTAAAAAGATCTCATCCGAGTCTTTCTGTGATATGATCGAATCGTGTATTATAATATTGTGAAAATCATTTATCAAGAAACAATTTTGAATCTACAGGTTTTGAGGTACATGAGATTTATTGTTGGAATGGTTATTGTTAAATGCTTCAAAAAAAAAAATGGATATGCGATTCCAATATGAACGATTTGCTTTTTCAATTTCTATCCTCTTTTTAACAGTTGGCGACATCGTATTTGAAACCACCGAACATCCAATACTAGGCAAACTTTTCAGTGGAAGCTATGAATCCAAGATTAACAGGTGAGAATTGAATTCAAATTATTTTCCCTTTAAACTGATGTAACACCATTATTTTGGTGCATAGGATGCACTAGTCTCATCTGGTTTAACTCAGTCCAATTTATGAGACATAATAGCATCGAGAGAAAATATCCATTAGGTCGTTTTTGTTCCATGCCGATTTCTACTTTCCTTGCCCTATTACCATAGGTAAGGAAAGTATTGCTTTCCGAGAAAAATTAAGGTACCCAAATTTCTGAATTTTTATACGTTTCCCCTGAGCTCAAAGAAGTGGTTTTTGGGTATTGATCTGTATGTATGAGTGTGTGTGTGTGTATCAGTGTATTGCGTCTGTGTACACGATAACTCATCTCCCAATTAACGGAATGACTTTGAATTTGAACTCAAGGTCCTTACAATATGAGGATCCGACACGAAAAATTTCGATCAAATGCAATTCAAGGTGGCGGCTAAAATGGCGAAAATGTTGTTAAAAACAGGGGTTTTCACGATTTTCTCGAGAACGGCTTCAACGATTTTGATCAAATTTATACCTAGGATAGTTATTGACAAGCTCTATCAACTGCCACAAGTCGCATATCTGTAAAAATTTCAAAAGCTCCGCCCCATCTATGCAATGTTTGATTTTAGATTCTCAATTATCAGGCTTCAGATACAATTTTAACAAAAAAATTCAATTGGATAAGATTTAGCATGAAAATCTCTACAATTAATGTTCAGTAACATTTTCACCCAATATTGACAATAAGCTCGAAATTCGAGAAAATGTAATTATTCAAATGCAAATGAAAGAGGCAACTGTTGTACCTAGAATGTATTCTTGGAATGTATCAACTTGGTTGATTCTATTAGATCATTCACTGGAAGAGATAGCAGAATTGATCTTGTCAGGTGATTGATTTCAAATAATAATGGAAATTTTCATAACGGCAAGGAAAGTTGTGTGAGTGCGCCACACCAGATTTTTGACCGAGCAAAGTGAGGTCTAAGATTCAAGTCGACGGTTTGGCATTTCTCTTAATGTTCAAATGTTTATATGTTGCTCATTTACGGCAAAACGCGGTAATAGATTTTCATGAAATTTGACAGGTATGTTCCTTTTTTAATTGCGCGTCGACGTACATACAAGGTTTTTGGAAATTTTGCATTTCAAGGACAAAAGGAAGAAGGAGCCTCTTTCATACGCCAATATTCCAGTAAAAATCAGACTATGGAATTATTCATCATAAATCAGCTGACAAGTGATTACACAGATATGTGGAGAAGCCAGTCTATTGCTGTATTTCCATAAGCTCTATAATTTCAATCAGGTACTTGTGGATGAGAATACTGCGTGAGGTCTACTGTTCACAGTTCTTCTAGTATAAAACGAAGAAGGAGCCTCCTTCATACGCCAATATTAGAGTAAAAATCAGACTATAGAATATTATTCATCATAAATCAGCTGACATGTGATTACACAGATGTGTGGAGAAGCTAGTCTATTGCTGTATTTCCATAAGTTCTATAGTTTCAATAGGTACTTGTGGATAAGAATACTGCGTGAGGTCCACTGTTCACAGAACTACTAGTTACAAATGCAGCTCCGGTCTTCTCAATTCGTATCTTGATCTCTGTGGCATGTGACTTGCATTGCAGCAAACGCGGGTACCCTGATAGTCATAAGCTTCCACTCGTTCTATTATATCCCGTCCAGCAGAAAGGCGATCTTGGGGAATCCCTTGCTTAGTGATGACCATATACTTTGTATTCTTAGCATTTAATGTGAGGCCATATTCCTCACTAGCCTCTATCAGATTGCTTAGCATTGTTTGCAGGTCTTCTATGCTTTCAGCAAGGAGTACAGTGTCATCTGCATAGCGTATGTTATTAATATGGGTACCATTGATGACAATGCCCCCATTTTTTATGCTGCTCTATATTTTAGCATAAAATAACCAAACAATATGAACAAACAATAAAATTGGCTTGTAATTTGGAACATAAGAATAAGAATGATTTTTATTCCTTTAGTGCATACAAACAATGCTATCGGATACGTCAAATTATACATTATAAATACATTATAATAAAATAACAGAATAGTAGAATGGAAGTTTCATTCAATTCAGGACACAAACAATGCTATTGGAAACCTCTATTTAAGGTTTCCTCCATATATGTCAATAAAATAATAATATCAATAGCAAAATAATCCAACGTACATAATACATAATTTAAATATAGACACATAGAAATTGAAAGTTAGAGACTACAGAGTACTAATACGTATGGTTTCCAAAAAATTATTCTCTACTGGCAGCTGGAGGAAATCAGAGAGTGAGTAGAGTGGATACTGTAAGAGAAGGTTTTCAAGTTTTTGTCGGAATACGGTACTGTTAAAGGCAAGTTACTGGCTGAGTCTGGCAGAATATTAAAAAGTTTCAAGGATACATGATTAGGACTGGTTTATACTTTTTTCAGTCTTGTGTCTCCTATTTTTGTCTTATTTTGTGTATTATGGCTGTGGATGTTAACTCTGCATCTATATGATCCTATATCCTTCTTTACTTGAAGTAGGAGTTTGAAAGCTACCATACTGTAAACTGTCATAACTTTTTCTTTTATAAATAATGGCTTGCAATGCTCCAAATACGCTGCATCTGATATGATAATTCTTATAGCCTTTTTCTGTAGTAAAAACACTCTTTGAACATCTGGGGCACAACCCCACAACACCAATCCGTACATAAAGACACTCTGAAAAAGCGAAATAGCACATTCTTAATAGTGTGCGGGTACACAATCCCTGAGCCTTCGAAGAAGGTATATAACCCTACTAAGATTGGAGCAGACACTTTCCATACGTGGTATCCATGTGAGTTTATAATCTAGTGTAATGCCAAAAAGCTTAGCATTTTTGCACAATTTTTGACTTTTCTGTTTCGAGCCAAGCACTAGCTTCTGGGTCTTGGTTTTATTCAAAAATAGACGGTTCGCCCTAAACCAGGCTTCTGCCTCACCCTGACATCTGGACGTCTGTTGTTCAAGAGCCCTGAGATCCACATCAGCAGTAGCTAATGATGAATCATCAGCATAGCATACCACCTTGGATCGAATGCTGAACCCAATATCATTCATCATAACAAGAAAAAGTAGAGGCCCAAGAATGGACCCCTGAGAACGCTATAACCGACCTATACCATGGGATATCTTCTTTTGCGATCTCTCCTCTATAATAATTATAATCCAGCTTCCGATTATCTTCAATCTTAAGAAATCTTAGAAATCTTAATAATATTGTAGATACAACCCAATAGAATCGTTATGCTCATTCACAGACTGTTTTCTGAGGAGGCTATTGTGGAAGAAGGCTATTCTTACATCCAGCTGTTGGCATACTATCATATAGTGGAAGGTTTTAATAAAAAACTAAGTGGGAACGGAAATAGCAGTACCAGTAATAAAGGAGTTCCATCCGCACCAATACCGGAAACAATCACGTACATGCCAAAAGGAGAAACCAAAATAAAGGTAGTGAAAAAAAATTGAATATCAAGTAGTTTAAACTCTGCAAGAGCCTTTTTCATATTTATTTAAAATGAAGGTGGGATGGTGAGATAACCTATTGTGAGGTCCACGTTATAATGGCAATGGTATTGCTATCCTTGTCTATTATTCAACAAAGCGGATAGCGCTATCTCTCTCTTGCTT